>NW_027411735.1:0-213261 GCF_047663935.1 Musca autumnalis
ATTCTACTGACGTGGAGTGTATATAGATATATATATATATAGTCAACCAAAAAAGTCTACATACACCCTATAAATCTCGAGTTTTAAGGGTAAGGAAGCATTTTTATGAAAATCCAAGTACATAGATCTATTTTCATATCCCTAATAAACAATATTACATAAAACAAAAATATATTCCATAATACGAATAACGGTAAATTCTATAAAAATTAAAAAATTAATAGGGAAAAAGTGTACATACACCCAATGAAATATTAAGATTACAGTAAAATTTATGGAATAAGCAATACAAATCTTACATTTTATTGCTTTGTCGAATGTCTCTGGTTGTCTATGATATATTTTAGACAAAATAGGAACATATTTGTGCTTTAACTGACGTTATTTACGGTCAGACTTCGCGTATGCTCGTTAAGGCGGAGGATTTTTTTGAGTTTTTCAGTCTGGTAGTTTATGAAACCCCAGGAAATACGGTGGGACTAATTATTTTGAGATCCTAGAGCGCTTTGAAGTTGTTCTTATGGATAATATATGCTTCTGAGCTTCGCTAAATATGCGAATTCCTTAGTTTTTTTCATTATATTTATAGTTTTCACAGCATTCCAAGGGTCAAATTACAAGCAAGAACCTTGGAATTACTTTGTAATACATTTTTGGACCTTAACTCAATCAGAAATGTACAAGATTATTCTGCAAACCCGCTCCTAAAGTTTCCAAAGCATCAAAATAAAAGCACCACCAAAGAATGCATGAAATTTGTATGAAATTTACACTGTTAACTAGTATGCCCTCGTATAATGATCGTTAGGGTCACTTGAAGCGCTAAAATGTCGGATACTTTTACATTGCTGATTCAAGGGATGCTCGAGGATTGTACTAGACCTTATTACAAGGTAATTCGAAGGCTTCTGCATGTAATTTGCCCCTTGGAATGTTGTGAAAACTATAAAATTTATAAAAGACTCAGGAATTCACATATTTAACGAAGCTCAGGAGCATATATTATCCATAAGAACAACTTCGAAGCGCTCTAGGATCTCAAAATAATTAGTCCCACTGTATTTCCTGGTGTTTCATAAACTACCAGACTGAAAAACTCAAAGAAATCTGCAAGGGTCCGCCTTAACGAGCTATACACGAAGTCTGACATTAAATAACGGCAATTAATGCACTAATATTTTCCTATTTTGTCTGAAAATATATCATAGACAACCAAAGACATTCGATAAAGCAATAAAATGTAAAATTTGTATTGCTTATTCCATAAATTTTACGGTAATATTAATATTTCATTGGGTGTATGTAGACTTTTTCCCTATTAATTTTTTAATTTTTATAGAATTTACCGTTATTCGTATTATGGAATATATTTTTGTTGTATGTAATATTGTTTTTTAGGGATATGCGATAGAACTATGTACTTGGATTTTCATAAAAATGTTTCCGTACCCATAAAACCCGAGATTGATAGGGTGTATGTAGACTTTTTTGGTTGACTGTATATATTTTTTTTTTTTTGGGAAAAGAATGCTATGGTTTATGTATAATTGTCATCTTCTAATCTAAAATTTTGTCTCTGTGTTTAGAGAAAATGTGACAACACTATACACAGTTACTATTTCGTGCCACAGCTCGCTTTTCGCTTCAACAAATTCTTATTATAGCTCACCCTATCCCTAATATAGTTCAACAGTTCACTCTCTTAGAGTTAAACAGCTTCATATTATAACTTAAGGGCTCCCTAATCTTATTCAACAGGTTCCTACTCAACCCTCATCACTTAAAATCGAACCTCTTCATACAAGGAACACATTTTGATAGTTCTCAAGCATACCATTTCCTTCAAATTTATGAAAGTTACAAAAATTACAAAGCGTACAGATATGATATTTTCAAGAATATTTATTTCAAGCATATAAATATTAGTGTTCCTCACTCAAATTGAAAATTCGAAGGAAAAGAAACTTAAACAATGCCATCTAGGGATTGTGTTATCGATACCTAAATTATTACAAAGATGTTATAAATGCTGACTTGTGTACATAACTGTACCATATTACTCATTAAAACAAAAAAAAAAATGAAATAAAAAACAATGATATTCAGAAGACCATAGATTGCATTTATTTCGTAATCGCAATGTACACATTTGATATAATATAAAATATGATTAATATTTAATATCTGCCTCTCGTACTTCTTCAATTATAGAGACCATCTCATTTGTATGATCATATTTTCCACTTTGATTTGATTCCACCAACCGCTTTAGTCGTTCAACAAGAACATTGGGATCGTTCCAATATACATATTGAGGTTTTTCGGAATTTACCCTCATTAGGCCTTTACCAGTGTGAGTACCATCGATTATCTTCTTTATTATATTGGTGTATTTATAACCTTTGTTAGATTTTACACGTTCATTATGGCTGTAGTTTACTTTATGTGTTTGAGCCCAATAAAATTTTCTTATATATATCCAACTCTGATTCATCGTAGTTTTTGGGTTTTTGATGAAATAGGAGTTCAAATAAGCCGGGTGTGAGTGCCCAATTCTGGTTTCCTACGATAATTTTTTCATTATTTATTTCTAAAGGTTTATCTCCAAATTTCCATTCCCCATTAACATCTTTATGTGGACCGTATACAGTGTCCAGATTATTATTGATTTTCAATTGAAGAAGATTGTTTTCATAATCATAATCATCATGATCAGAATAAAAAGATTCTTCTCCACCCTCATCGTTGCTTGACTCATCTTGATTATTATCTTCTTCGTACTCATCACCACTTGGAGTGGTTTCTTCTTTAACATCTTCCTTATATCTCTTGATACTGGAAAACGATGATTTCCCATACTCGGGTATATTTTCTGTTTTAGGAATGTATTTGGATGCATTTTCACTTGTTGTTTTAACTAATTTGTTTAACTCTTCTGTTATAGGTTTGAAGGTATTTTCCAATTGCGTTGTTCTTGCTTGTTCTCCCCTTTTGATGTTTTGAAATTTTCTTTTCAAAACATTACGGGATTGAACCAATCGTTTCAACATTTCTTCGGCCATAGTTAGAGTTCTACTGTTAAATGTGGGACATTGTCACAATATAAATAGTGTATCCCTTGCTCTTAGCCCAACCTAACCCGAACCCAACCTAACCCGAACCCAACGTAACCCGAACCCAACGTAACCCGAACCCAACCCAACCTGAACCCAACCTAACCTGAACCCAACCTAACCTGAACCCAACCTAACCCGAACCCAACCCAACCTAACCTGAACCCAACCTAACCTGAACCCAACCTAACCCGAACCCAACTCAATCAATCTTTAATATTTTATAACATTGCATAGACGGTGTTGGGGCGATCCCCAACAACTCGAAAACTGACCGCCACGGCTCCAACTGCCGGGGTCAGTTTGGTTTGCCGGCACTTACGTCCACACAACAGAAAGAACTCACCGTTTATATTATCACCCACGAATTTGCAATGCTAGTGCAGGGGCTGGCAACGCATCTTCCAACTGGTAGCGCAATTTCTTCTAGCTTACGAGCCAACAAGTCTTATCGTCGTTTCCTTGGGGAACTTCTCTGCCTTGAGGCAAAATTTATTTACACATATGTATGTCTTCCAGAAGGAAAACAGTTAACCCTTCAGAAGGCAACGGGAAACCACTGAAGTATCTCTCCCTCGAAAACCATACAATCATGATTGATGAAACAAATACACGGCCTTAGTCTCCGGCAATACAAGGGTGCTAAGAATCCCCGGAGGTAAAAAACAACATTTAAACATTGCAACATGGAATATAAGGAGTCTCTATGAAGCAGGAAAACTAGCCAACACCATAGCGGAAATGAATAGATTAAACATCGATATACTCGGAATAAGTGAGACATGGTGGCCACAAAACGGTGAATTCAGCTCCCAAAACGCGAAATATACTTCTCTGGCAATTCTACCGAACATCACAGAAACGGTGTGGGATTTATAGTAAAAAGTAACGTAGCGCAAAGCGTAACGGGTTCTATTTTTAAGTCGGATCGGACTATGCTGCTTAAAATTCAATGTAAACCAATTGATATAAACATAATCCAAGTATATGCACCTACTGCGGACAAAAGTAATCATGAAATTGAATCTTTTTACGAGGAAATCGACGACTTATTAAGAATGACAAAAAGCCACGAAATAACAATAATTCAAGGCGACTTCAACGCTAAAATAGGAGCAGAAAAGTGTCAAGGTATAACAGGAAAATACGGTCTTGGCGAAAGAAATGAAAGGGGTGATAGACTAATTCAGTTTTGTCAGGAACATAAAATGATGGTAACAAATACAATGTTCTGTCTTCCCCCAAGAAGACTATACACGTGGAAATCACCGCAAGATAGAAGGGACACTATTGTGAGAAATCAAATAGATTTTATATTAATTAATACCAGATACGGATCTTCCGTTATGAAATGTTCAACGTATCCAGGTGCCGATGTTCCTTCAGACCACAATCTTCTGATGATGAAGTTGCGCATAAAAATTGCCACGAGCAAAAAACGGAAGATTCGCCGTAAACTCGATGTGGCAAAGCTTGAAAATACCACATTCAAAACAAATTTCCGAGATAAAATAAATCAAGAACTGAGAAACATAAATACTGAAAACGTTGACGACTTATGGAACGCACTAAGGACTACGCTCAAGCCCCTAGCGGATAATACCCTTGGATACCACAAAATATCTAAACAGAAAGAGTGGATGACACAGGATATTCTCGACTTGATGGAAGAGAGACGAAAACATAAAAACATAAACTTTGAACGATATTGGGAACTAAATAGGGAAATCCAAACCGCTGTAAGAATAGCAAAAAACAACCACATAATTAAACAATGTCAGGAGATTGAAAGATTAAAAAGCCTTCACGACGATTTTAATCTCCATAGAAAGTTAAAAGAACTTGCTGGTGTATACCGCAAAACTCCCTCAAAAGTACTTTACAACAATAATAATGATCCTGTTTTTGACATAGAAGAAAAGAAAAATATCTGGAGAGATTATATAAAACAAATTTTTACAGATGAACATAGAACAACTTTTGAAGAACAGACGCAACATCCTCTTACAGGAACACCAATAAGTAGAAGAGAAGTTGAAACTGCTATAAACAGTCTGAGAGATAAGAAAGCTTGTGGGCCGGACGAGATTCCCTCGGAAATCCTAAAACTAATAGATGAAGAAAATATAGAAATTATAACAAAATTATTTAACCATGTATATGATACAGGCCGATTCCCGCAAGATTGGCTAAAATCAACATTTATTACCATTCCGAAGAAATGCCATGCAAAATATTGTAGCGAATACAGACTTATTAGCCTTATGAGCCATGCTCTAAAAATATTTCTGCGTATTATCCACTCCAGAATATACTCAAAATGTGAAAAAGCCATGGGAACATCCCAGTTTGGATTCAAGGAAGGTATGGGAACCCGAGAAGCACTTTTTTCAATACAAACATTGGTTCAGAAATGTAAAAACGCACAAAAAGACCTATTTCTATGCTTCATTGATTACGAAAAAGCTTTCGACACAGTGTTACACGATAAGTTGATTGACATCCTCATCTCCATTGGCCTAGATCAGAAAGAAGTACAATGTATTAAAAGTCTATATTGGAATCAAAATGCACAAATAGAAGTGAACGGGGAAATGACAAATAGTATTGATATATCCAAGGGAGTCAGACAAGGGTGCATATTATCACCTTTGCTATTCAATATCTATTCAGAAAAAATTTTTGAAGAATCGATAAACAAAATTCCAATAGGCATTCCTTTAAATGGAACATTTCTGAACAACATACGATATGCTGATGATACAACTTTACTGTCGCATAGCATATCTGGTCTCCAGAATCTTGTGAATAAGCTCACAACACACAGCGAGAAATATGGTTTGAAAATTAACATCAGTAAAACAAAATTCATGGTTATAAGCAAAAAGAATGGCCACAATAATGCAACATTGAAAATTCACAACACCAATGTGGAGAGGGTTAAAAGTTTCAAATATCTAGGAATTACAATAACTGAACAGTGGGACTGTTCAAAAGAAATACGATGCAGAATTGAACTGGCCAGAGAAGCATTTTCAAAATACAGACGAGTGTTTACGAGTCATGACATTAATCTTGAAACAAAGATTCGTTTTATCAAACCTATGTCTGGTCAGTGCTATTGTACGCAATGGAAGTATGGACCATAAAAACAGCTGATATAAGAAGACTTGAAGCTTTTGAAATGTGGATCTATAGGAGAGTTCTGAAAATTCCTTGGACAGCCCATGTGACAAATGCCGATGTTCTAAGAAGGATGCACTGCGAAAGAGAACTTATCTCAGTTATAAAAAGACGAAAGACAGCATATTTGGGACATATAATGCGAAATCAAAAATATAAATTACTGCAAATTGTAATCCGCACAAGGATAGAAGGAAGGCCTGCTAGAGGTAGAAAGGAGACAACATGGATCGATAACATCACAGAATGGACTGGCATCCGAGACATTACAATCCTATTGTTTAAGGCTAGAGATAGAGAGGCATTTGCAGATATACTAAGCAATCTATAAACAAAAAAATATTACAAATATTGTATCCATATGTATTTATAAAAAAATATTTGTATTGTATTGGTCGCTAACATTCGGAAAACGAATTAGCAAATAAAGAAGAAGATGTCTTCCACACAAAAGTTATTTTTAATCTCTGCTCCAACGAGCAATTTATTTACTTTCTTTTAGTACATGTTTTTAGAAACATTCAGCTAATTCAATTAATTTTAAAATGAACAACACTCTTGTCGTGTGATTATGAAAACATTATTCTTTTTTAATCAAAGCTCTGCCCTTTGGACTCTCTTTCTCTCCTGCTGTGTTCGTTTGAATGTTCTTTTGCAAGTGATGACCAGTGCCATTGAGCGCAGTATTATGGCCCCAAAACTGGTTTTAGTTATTATTAGAATAGGTGAGAAAGAGAGCAAGAACAAGTGATGATGAGGAACTAGGTTTATGTGAGGTATATTCAGTGTAGCTACAGTGTTGCCACTGTAGCGTTTCTCACATAAACATACTCCCCCCTTGGGATCTCGTCCCAACTAGAATAACTTAAGTCATTAAATAAAATTTACAAATTCAATTTTCAAATGTAGTATAAACAGAACTAAAGTTAGTAAAACTTATTACTAAGCAGGATCTCAACTTAAGAGATAACAAACATCATCAAGAGCTAACAGCGCAACTGTACATAGTATTTGAGCCAAAATTGAAAAGAACCAAAGTGCCAAAATAATGTTCAATTTTTTCTATACCTTCCCTCGTCTGATATGACAAAGGGCAACGACAAACGATTTTAAATATGATGTGTATGTAGCGCAGTGTTTCAAGAAATAATGTTGGCTGGACTTCAATTTCTTCACAGCGAGAAATAGTAAGATTGCGAATCCTCCCATGAGAGAATGCCTTGTAGTACGGACAGAGATAATCGACGATACTTTGCAAGAGTGTAGGAGCGCTAAATTTGAGACAAATTTCTGCTTTGGCCGGGAAAAAGTAAGCAATATCTCCAAATATTTCCTGCACCAAAAAACTGTGAAGAGGGCAATAGCGTCGGAGAGACACGAACTCAACGTCCGTATGAGTCTTAATATCACCCCAGATACTCCAAAAATAGAGACCAAACGACGCCCTCTTACGAGAAAGAGCTACCATCAGGATTTTACACTTCTTATTGTTTATGTTCGACATAAAGCTCCACAAATTTACTCTGGTACGGAAAGATAAACAAATGCAATTTGCTACACGTGAGGACCATGTAGAAGCTATACATCCACTAGCTCGAGTAAGCAGATTTTGATACAAGAATGGCACCAGAGCAAGAAAAATGTTGTCATATTCAAATTTTTGATTCCTCGGGAGACAATCGGGTTCCGAGAGAAAGCGGAACGTCTTGGGCAAGGACATCAAGTAGTATCGACCAGGATTTATTTCTTTTGTCAAAAGCCATATGCCTTCAAATTGAGACGTCTTCTTTGCTGCATAAAAACGAGAACACTTCTTCAAAACGTTTGGCTTCTCAGCCGATCGAGAAAGAGTAACGTCAGTAGGTTTTATTGCAAATTTAGTTTCTGGTATCAATCTATCTATACTACAACACTTTACCCATTCATTCCAAATCTTGGCTATGTGAGGTACCTTTGCCGTTAGAGTAAGAGCGAACGGGACAGACAAGTCGAGAGGTAAACCAATGCAGCGTTGATAAGGAGGCTCGTATAAAAAAGACATGACCAGCAATCCACAGCACACCCATGTGAGCCATTGCGACATAATAAAGTTTGAATTTCGGATTTCGTCTCTGCCCTCAAATAAAGATGTCACCAAGAATATGCAATAGCGTCGACAAGTGCGTTGAGACACAAACTCTACGTCACTAAAAGACTTAGTACCAAAAACATATATTCCAAAAAGTGAGGATGGTTGACCAAGCGATGTCCTCTCAGACGAAGAAACCCCCACCATGAGGAATTTCACACGCTTACGATAGTATGATTTCAACAGATTTCTCTCAAAGAACTCAATCTGGTTTATAGCAAGGACCGAGAAATAGAGTTCATAGCCGACGTGGGACTTACAATAGTTGCATCGGTATGTAAATATTAGCAGATCCCGTTTACTGCACGACAGAGTAAAGATAGGATATGTGCATCCATTACATCGAGCAAGTCGATCTTGGTCCAAAAAGCGCTTCAGAGAAAGTAAAGTGGTAGCAGTTTCTACCTTAAGATTGCTTACGCGACAGACGAATTCCAAGAGGAAATTAATTTTCGTGAACAGCAACGTCATACTTTCAAAACGATTCATCTCATTTGCATACGAATATGCCAAACTAGAGATAAATAGCATCACCCTCGGCTGATCGAGCAAAAGTAACTTCAGCAGTTTTTGCTTCCAATGTAGCTTCGATATCACACCACCAGAGGGCCATTGAGTTATCCTCAAGAAGGGCCAGTATTGTGCGTGCCTTCGCAAATTACACTCCTTTAACACTAAAGGAGTCCGCCCCCGGTTTGCTAGATCTGCCGAGTAATTTTTCCATCGAATGTAACACCAGTCAATAGCTGTCTTTTCTTTAACATCAGGAACCCCTTTACCCACAACGGCTGTCCAGAGATTGAATGGTTCCTTGAGCCTATATAAAAGCCAGGTTGAGTTAGACCACGCAATGAACGAAGACTTCGAAAAGATAAATTTAGACAACATTAAATCGATTAATTCTACCGTTAGACGAGAGCAACATCGTTCCAGAAATGAGATAGGATACACTTTTTCCCAAGAGACAATTTTTGAGTTATCAAAAAGCCAAGTTGAGCAAATAGAGCCACAAACTTCTATCCTCAAATATATAGTCGATTCATTTGCAGACTCCAATGAGCCATAAACACCATGTCTTTCAATTATACAATTTACCAAAAATTTAGACATCTGATCTGATACCGTTTCTCTAATACCATCTGAAATATTTGTCTCATGCAGAAGTGCCAAATTTGTCCGACTATTCAAAATCCACTTAATTCCAAATACTTCGGACCAAACTCCGTTTGGCCATATAACTGAATTAATATTCTCAACGATTAAGACATCTACTAGTTCATTTCGATTAATTTTCGGTTTTTCAATATCTAAAGCAGAAAGTTTATCAATACAATTTTTCGCAATGTGCTGCTTTGATATATATCCATTAACTTCAGACTCAACTAAATCTTCGTCTAGGCCAGAAACAGAACTGTTGTTTGAGCATGGTTCACCTAATGCACGAGTATTGTATGAAACCTCGTTTTCCAAAACATTTGGAGCAAGCATTGCGATACTGTTATGGAGTGCACAAGCATTTAAAGAAGATGTTAGACAATTCGATGGTAGTCTTATCATTGAAGAAGAAGCTTCCTCTAAAGTGAAAAACTCATGTACATTACTTTCAGATACATTATCCATATGAGGAAGAATATTATTATGATCCGATTTGCATCTTAAGCAACTATGCAATTCGAAGTCCACACCTCTATCACCCAGGGCCAAACTATTAAAACATCGATTCCCTTCTTTTACGACATTCAATTCTTTCTGCAATTCCTTTTTAGGCTTTCTTCCATTATCTCCTCCTTTCTCCCACTGCTCCAGAATATTGATACATCTTATATAATTTTCGTGAGCAAGCATTTGATTTGTTTTTAAGACCTCTTTATATTCATCAGCGCATTCGGTTTCCATATTAACATTTGTATAGGCCTCATTCCAGTCTGTCCATACATCTTGAAGTTCCGATCGCTCGGCTTCAATTGCCCACGCATTGTACCCCGAAGCATCAGTATCCTCAAGCATTTCCTCAAATAAAAAAATTTCTTCACATTGGGTCAAAAAATCTTCAAAGGCCGACATCTTTTCAAAGAAACGTTTGAAGAGAAGTATATCGAAGTTTTACAGACCACACAAGATGCAAAATTTTACACGGGGGAACACTTTTCGCTTTCAGCACTTCGAGGGAGCAATATAAATTCGTAAAACCTTCACAAGAAAGTCTTCTAATATATTCAATTTTAAGGAGCCAAAGAAAAGTCACGAAAAACCTCACGAGAAAGTCAATAATGTCAGCAATTTAATGAGTAAGCGAAAATCCACACAAATCCATGAGAAAGTTAATAATCATATGCAATTCCAGAATTACGATAATTGCAGTTTCTGAGTAAAATCAAATGTTCCAAACAATTTAACTTTTCCTCCAGAGAAAGTTTTTAGCTTCTAAGCTCAACCGGTATTCCAAATCCAATGTTCGAAATCACGTCAAAATATTTTTTGTTTTAAGAGAAATTTATTCGCATTTAGATCTCTCTGTATTCCGCACCCACTAGGCGAAAGCGAATATGCAGCTGTCAACCAGCGATTTAAATCTCCAATCAAGTAAAATCAACACCAACGAAACAAAACGTAATGACTCAAGGGCGTATTGTAGTAAACACCAAATTCTCAACCAATCAAAGGAGTTTCCACGAGAAAATTGCAGACTTCAGTTCCACGCTTTGTATCACCCATTTCAATGATATAATATAAGCTATTTCCAAAAAGCGCTCGACACGTCTCCCCGAGAACGTTGGAACCCAATCATCCACAATTCAGAAATTTCTCCCCGAGAAAGCCGTCATCCAAACATTACCAATTCAAATATTCGCCAAGAAAATTCTCCTCGAGAAAGTTGCACGCCAATCATCAATAATTCATGCAATGGCCAAGAAATATTTTCCAAAAATACTTCTCCACGAGAAAGTAGTAATTTAATTCAATGACTAAAATATTAACCAAAAGCTTCTCCACGAGAAAGCTGCTTTCAAACACCAATGATTTAAGAAGTTTCCAAAAAGGTTCTCACCCAAAAAATTTTTATTGGCAAACCAAATATTTGTCGCAACACCTTCTCCACGAGAAAGCTATCACACGGGACATCAACAATACCAAATCTTTTCACAAAGATCTCCACGAGAAAGTTTTTGTCCTCACATCAACAAACTAGACATTTGCTAAAACAACCTTCCCCACGAGAAAGCTGTTGTCCAAACTCCGACACATCAGGCTTTTGAACCAATCTTTAACAAATTCTTAGTTGTCACAAATTTACAGGCAATCTAACAGTTCCCAATAAAGTAGATATTTTCAATTTCAATACCAATGTGTATCATACAAATCGACACACTGTGCTAGACCAAATGTCCAACCTGTAACATCAACAATTCTCCATCATTTTGCCAATGTACACACAACTGCCATGAGCAAGTCACCACGTAAGCATAAGAGGCCACACCATTTGTCTCCAATAACAATGTTTACTTTATTTCTTTTTCATCTGCGAGTAAATTTGTTTTGTATGTTTCTATCACCGTATGTTGTCTTCTATTAACCGCTCCAACAGAAACACAAATTATATTTTATTATTCCAAAAAATTTATGAGTAAATATTTCTGCGCCAATGTCTCCAAAACAACATGTTCATATCATTAATATCCACATATTTGTCGATTAAACTAATTAATTGTCACATGTCCCAAGGGCCAAAATGATCTATTTGTTCCAAATCAAATATTGTATACAGCGAGTTAGATTTCCATTTATCAATGAGCAAAACATCTGTTGACATTAGTAGGTGTTTTTTGTTTTAAATAGTTTTCGCCCGAATTCGTATTGTCTCCACCATATGATCAACCTCTTTTGTGTTGTTCTCTTATTTATTAACCATTAAGAGAAAACCACGAATCCACAAAACAAAACCCACATTCAAGCTATGTACATCAATTCAATAAGGGATGGTACACACAGATTTCCTTCTCTGTACATTCAATCGAGCAAGAATACCATCTCATAGAGACAGAGAACATAAACGAGAAAAAAAAATTTGCTAGCATCAAAGAGACATCTACATATGTAAGTCGACAGCGCAATTGCAGAGCAGACAAACTGCATCGACGCAGCGCGGATGGCGCATAAGCAGCAACCCAACCGCCACTTGTGCGTTTGGGTAAATAAGCCAAGTGTAAGGGGGAAAGGCAGGCAAACAAAATAAATATGCCAGTTCTAAACAACAACAACAACCCAAAGGGCAAGGCAAGACCAATGGACAAGAAGAATTTTTAACGGTACACAAGAGTCAGAAATCTTGCAAATCTTCTTGCAAAAAATATGTAACGGCAATTTCCAACAAATATTTGCGACCGAGGGCCAATACGTTGTCGAGCAAATATAATAATGATGATGGAATTTCGTGTACTTACTTTTTGCACAACTGTCTTTTACTTCCTTGGTTGTTATTCGTTTTTGCCGGTTCCAGAAGGACCATATGTTGGGGCGATCCCCAACAACTCGAAAACTGACCGCCACGGCTCCAACTGCCGGGGTCAGTTTGGTTTGCCGGCACTTACGTCCACACAACAGAAAGAACTCACCGTTTATATTATCACCCACGAATTTGCAATGCTAGTGCAGGGGCTGGCAACGCATCTTCCAACTGGTAGCGCAATTTCTTCTAGCTTACGAGCCAACAAGTCTTATCGTCGTTTCCTTGGGGAACTTCTCTGCCTTGAGGCAAAATTTATTTACACATATGTATGTCTTCCACACAAAAGTTATTTTTAATCTCTGCTCCAACGAGCAATTTATTTACTTTCTTTTAGTACATGTTTTTAGAAACATTCAGCTAATTCAATTAATTTTAAAATGAACAACACTCTTGTCGTGTGATTATGAAAACATTATTCTTTTTTAATCAAAGCTCTGCCCTTTGGACTCTCTTTCTCTCCTGCTGTGTTCGTTTGAATGTTCTTTTGCAAGTGATGACCAGTGCCATTGAGCGCAGTATTATGGCCCCAAAACTGGTTTTAGTTATTATTAGAATAGGTGAGAAAGAGAGCAAGAACAAGTGATGATGAGGAACTAGGTTTATGTGAGGTATATTCAGTGTAGCTACAGTGTTGCCACTGTAGCGTTTCTCACATAAACAGACGGTCATAATTGCATGATTAACAGTAGTAGATTATTAAAACTTACAGTCCCACAAATGTGTATTCACCTTTTCTATTGTTTATTATCCCAGAATAAAGATATATTTTTGTAGACAAAAAATATTATTCATTTATTTAAATGTCAACATTTTTCAAGAAGAAACAAATGCAGAAGTAAACAAAGAGTGGTGCTATAGGCACCTCTAATATACATATCAAAAGCTTGAGTGTCGTCGGCTAAACTATAAACCATGGATCGTTTTCATCCAATGCCCATACGTTTTGTGCTTCTGGTATATACGGATAATCTTCTTCTGAATTCTCCAACGATTGGTTTGTTCGGGTTTCGTTCTCCTTTCCTTCAGCATCGGTTTCCACTCGCAGAGACTCATTATACTTTGCCTCGAATTCATTTACAGCCTCTACGCAAGCAGCCTCGAGCTCATAATCCATTTCAAATAATTCAATTTGTTGTGGTGTATTTTGTGTTGTAATGGTCTAACATATTGCAACAAATGTTTTCGAACTCTGTTTCATTCTCGAACTCAACTCCTAGCTCTACGTTGATATTGACAGACCATTTTTAGGTTTTTTACTTTTCTTGATGAAATGTCTCACTCCTTTAAAGGAATTTTGAAAACTGAATATAGTTTCCGAGTCTAACCAAACTTTTATAGGGGTTTAATGTTTATATTAAATATAAAAGGAATACATCACAAGAAATGACTGTCCAAGACGACAAAACTATATATACATACATATAGAGTTTTATATAATAAACTAGCTTAACCCGGTGTGCTTCGCTACCCCGACGAAGTGAAAAATAAATGAATGAGTCCTACGTAGGTCACATTTACAAATTTTATATACTCTAACACTCCTGAGTCCACTCTCTCCTTTAAAGAAGATAATTAAATTAGGAACAACACTAAAATTGAGTACCTTAAGTTTGAGGATACTTGTCATTTATTCAGCCTATTGGGACATCTTAAATTACTCTTAGGATAACTGCTTCTGTTATTGATAATTTTTACTCCAATATTGATATAGATATGTCAATAATGATACAAATTTCATTGAAATGGGACGTATATATCAAATCAAATACATGAAATCGGCCGAAAATTTACATGGTAGCTATATCTAAATCTAAACCGATTTCGAAATATTTTGGCACAATTATTTCTAGGCCAAATTCCGTCGCACATTACGAATGTCATTGAAATCTGATATATACAGCGTGATTGGTGCATCATATAAATGAAATCGGCCGAAAATATATATGGGCGCTATATCCAAATCTGAAACCGATTTCGATATAATTTTGAACATCTATTTCCAGGCCAATATTCGTCATAAATTCCAAATGTCATTGAAATCGTACATATACAGGACGAAAATATATATGGGAGCTATACCTAAATCTAAACCGATTTCGATATCATTTGGCACATATATTTCTAGGCTAATATCCGTCACACGTTAAAAATTTCATTTAAATCAGACATATATAGCGTGTTTGGAGCATCAAATACATGAAATCGGCCGAAAATATATATGAGCGCTATATCCAAATCTGAACCGATTTCGATATAATTTGGAACATCATTTCTAGGCCAATATCGTCACATATTCCAAATTTCAACGAAATTGGACATAATAGCGTGTTTGGTGCATAAAATACAGGAAATCGGCCGATAACATATATGGGAGCTATATTCAAATCTGAACCGATCTCGATATAATTTGGCACATTTATGTCTAGACCAAACCCCGTTACGCATTTCAAATTTCAGCGAAATTGGACATATAAAGCGAGTTTGTGCATAAAATACAGGAAATCGGCCGAAAATATATAAAGGAGCTATATCCAAATCTGAACCGATTTCGATATAATTTGGCACATTTATTTCTAAAACAAATTCCGACCAAATTTCCAAATTTCATTGAAATTGGACATAAATAGCATGTTTGGTACATAAAATAAGGAAATCGGCGGAAAATATATATAGGAGCAATTTCCAAATCTGAACCGATTTCGATATAATTTGGCACATGTATTTCTAGAACAAATTCCGTCAGACCCTCAAAATTTCAGCGAAATTGGACATATATAGAGTGTTTGGTGCTTCAAATGTGGAAAATCGGCCGAAAATATATATGGGAGTTATATCCAAATCTAAACCGATTTCGATATAATTTGGCACATTTATTTCTAGACCAAGTTCTGTAACACTTTCCAAATTTCAGCGAATTTGGACATATATAGCGTGTTTGGTACATAAAATGTGGAAGATCGCCCGAAAATATATATGGGAGCTACATCCAAATCTGAACCGATTTCGATATAATTTGGCACATTTATTTCTAAAACAAATTCCGACCAAATTTCCAAATTTCATTGAAATTGGACATAAATAGCATGTTTGGTACATAAAATAAGGAAATCGGCGGAAAATATATATAGGAGCAATATCCAAATCTGAACCGATTTCGATATAATTTGGCACATGTATTTCTAGAACAAATTCCGTCAGACCCTCAATATTTCAGCGAAATTGGACATATATAGAGAGTTTGGTGCTTCAAATGTGGAAAATCGGCCGAAAATATATATGGGAGTTATATCCAAATCTAAACCGATTTCGATATAATTTGGCACGTTTATTTCTAGACCAAGTTCTGTAACACATTCCGAAGTTGGACATATATAGCGTGTTTGGTGCATAAAATACAGAAAATCAGCCGAATATATATATGGGAGCTATATTCAAATCTGAACCGATTTCGATATAATTTGTCCCATTTATTTCTGGAACGAATTCAAATTTCAGTGAAATTGACCATATGTAGTGTGTACAAATCTGAACCGGTCTCGATATAATTTAGCACATTTATTTTTGAAACATATAGGAGCAATATCCAAATCTGAACCGATTTCTATATAATTTGGCACATTTATTTCTAGACCAAGTTCTGTAACACATTCCAAATTTCAGCGAAATTGGACATATATAGCGTGCTTGGTGCATAAAATACAGGAAATCGAAACCGATCTCGACATAATTTATATCTACAACAAATTCCGTCAGACCCTCAAAACTTCAGCGAAATTGGACATATATAGCGTGTTTGGTGCATCAAATGCGGAAAATCGGCCGAAAATATATATGGGAACTACATCCAAATCTGAACCGATTTCGATATAATTTGTCGCATGTATTTCTAGACCAAGTTCAGTCACACGTTCCAAATTTTATTGAAATTGGATATAAATAGCGTGTTTGGTGCCTCAAATACATGAAATGACAGAAAATATATATAGGAGCTATACCAAATCTGAACCGATTTCGATATAAATTGGTACATATATTTCTAGGCCAATATCCATCACACATACTAATTTTAGCGAAATTGGACATATATAGCGTGTTTGATGCATAAAATAAAGAAATCGGCCGAAAATATATGTACATATATGTGAGCTATATCCAAATCTGAACCAATCTCGATATAATTTGGCACATTTATTTCTAGAACAAATTCCGTCAGACATTCAAAATTTCAGCGAAATTGGACATATATAGCGTGTTTGGTGCATAAAATAAGGAAGTCGGCCGAAAATATATGTGTATGGGAGCTATATCCAAATCTGAACCGATTTTTGATATAATTTGGCACGTTTATTTCCAGACCAAGTTCCGTCACACATTTCAAATTTCATTGATATTGGACATAAATAGCATGTTTGGTACATAAATTAAGGAAATCGGCCGAAAATATATGTATGTGGGAGCTATATCCAAATCTGAACCGATTTGAATATAATTTGGTAAATTTATTTCTACATCAAATTCCGTCACACATACAAAATTTGGAGATTGTATGTGTAATAGTTCTAAAGATATTTGCATACAAAATTTAAATTTTTTGGAGGTACCTCCGGTTTTGATGCTATATCTCCAGATCAACGGGAAATTTCAAAAAATGATATAGCCTATTTTCATTCCAGGCCATGTAGCAATGTACCCTAAAAGTTACAGTATGATCTGTTCAGCGGTTTTCGAGTCTATAAGGCACAAACAAACAAACAAACAAACAAACGTACAAACAAATTTCAATTTTATATATATAGATGCAATCTATGGTCTTCTGAATATCATTGTTATACCCTACACTACTATGTAGAAAGGGTATTATAAGTTTGTTTTGGGAAAAATTCATGTAACACCGCGAAATATTCGTCGGAGACCCCCAATGTGGTATACCAATCTTCATATCTCGGCGAGATAAAGCGATTTTGAGATGTGTGTCCGTCCGTCCGTCCGTCCGTGTGTCCGTCTGTCCATTATAAATTGTAATCAAACTCCAGGCCGCAATTATGGACCGATCGTCACGAAATTTGGTATGGAGGTCGGTTTCACATCAGAATAGATCGCTATTTTAATTGGTGATGATCGTGAAATATTTAGCGGGTGAAATGGACCAAAAACATAATTTTTATCCGATTTTGTAGTTGCTCTGTAGGTCGCAATTAATAGTCCGATAGCCTCGAAATTTTAAATAAGATAAGAGTATATGACAAAGAAGAAGCTTGCGATTTGAGATGGCGATCAGATGATATTTAGAGGGTTAAATGGACCACAACTTTTGTGTGAAAGTTGTGAAATTTTTTTATAAACAGCTTATATCCTTATGCCTGAAAGACACATTCCCACTCGTGAGTTACATTTGGAAGACGATCTCTTGACCTTTCAATTGATGTCAATTATGTTGATGTACGTGATCAGATAACCGAGTTACAGCCTAATATGTCCAGTTTTCTGTTTGTAGTGTAATTATAAACCCGCTAGAGGTCGCAATTATAGTTCAATAGTTACGAAATTTTGCACGTGGTGAGAGTTTAGGTAGAAGAAAATGCCTATAATTTTGAATGATGATCTGATATTATTTAGCGGGTGACATTGATCATTAATTTTGTATGAAAAATATTCAAATTTTATTTTGGGTCCATGTTTTAATTTCTGGAAGGCAATATACCGGCAAAGTAGCCTACATATGGAATAATAACTACTGACCTTTCCCCTGATGCAAATTGCAATAATGTGTCTGCCAGATAACGGGCCTACTGCCTAATATGTAATGGGGTTTCTGTAGAGAACCATAATTTCCTCCCATGCTACCAATTGTCCTTATATCATGACAGAGAAATTTTCAGTTCCGTTCATCTGTCTCTCTTACAGTCTAGCTGGTGGTGCGCACGATAACCGCCGAACAGATCTACCGATTGGAACCAAATTTTGCACTTCGTAATTTTTGCCCAAACTTAGTTTAATTTCGAATATGGGCCACATCGGTTCACTCCTTCAACACCTCTCCCACAAAAGTTCAAAATTTTGTCTGAAAAATTGTGTGAACGATAATTGTCGAAGTGCGAAATCGATTTGGTCCAAACTTTCCATATATTAGTATTCCTTCCAGATATAGATCTATTCCTTCCAGATATAGATCGGTTAAGACTATATCATTCCACAACTTCAAGTATCTCCCACACAAAATTTGGAAAGGTGAAATTTAAGAGTCCTATCGAATCGTTTTGATTTTCTTCAGCAGATTGTCCTTGCGGTCCCCTTTGCGATGGTACAATAGCAGTGGCAAGTCCATACCTCCAGAGATTATGGCCGAAAGGGTCGAAGAAACCCTGAAAAACAAGCAAGAAACCTAACTAAAATGGCAAATCCCGCAAGATAACATTCAGGGGGATTTTCTGATTGGTCCAAACTTTGCACATCCTATTATTTCATCCAGTAATGTATTAGGTTGGAATATGGCTATATCGGTCCCGTACTTTGAGTTCCTCCTACACAAAATTTGGGAAAAGTGCAGTTTGAGGACCAGTCTCGGTACCTATTGCAACGGTACAATTTTTCGGGAGTAAGTCCATACTTCCTGAGATAATGGTCCAAAATTTCCAAAAATAATTCTCAACCTTTTCCAAAAATCGGAAGTTAGCTTACTACAATTGATTTGGTATAGCCTTACATTCCGATACCTACAAAATACAAAATATATATTTTTTATACGGCATAATTATTGTGTTTGTTTCTTTTTTGGTCAGA
Source organism: Musca autumnalis (assembly GCF_047663935.1). Lineage (NCBI taxonomy): Eukaryota > Metazoa > Arthropoda > Insecta > Diptera > Muscidae > Musca > Musca autumnalis. The sequence goes on from NW_027411735.1 coordinate 19,712, forward strand.
TGCTGAGGATATATCACCGTTAGCGGAGCTGAATTATACTATCTTACTTGGTGTGTAATATGAATAATTTTGGGATCTATAAATTTGTTGCATACAAATTATTTGAATTTCTATTCATTATTAGTTATTTTTATCGGTATAAAATATGTATATAACCACAATGAACTATTTTCGCAGTGGCCTGAAAATCACAAAACTGTGTGCATAATCAAGCATATGTGAGGACGATAGATCTTCAATAAACCCACAATCAATGTGAAATTTAAAATTTTGGCATATTGTTTACAAATGTGTAATTTATATAATTGTTCCACAAATATCCCAGTAGGGACAAGGGAGGCTTATCCTTTACCAATGGATTTATGATATGTCATTGATATCCGAATCGGGTATGGCCAGGCCTGGGAATCATACCCGGACATTCAGCGTGCAAAGTAGTTGCACATAGCTAATTCCTAGAGTTGTGGTGTAGGGTATCACATGGTCGGCCCCGTCCGACTATAGCCTTTGCTTACTTGTTTTTTATTTCATTTTTTTGTTTTAATGAGTAATATGGTACAGTTATGTACACAAGTCAGCATTTATAACATCTTCGTAATAATTTAGGTATCGATAACACAATCCCTAGATGGCATTGTTTAAGTTTCTTTCCTTCGAATTTTCAATTTGAGTTAGGAACACTAATATTTATATGCTTGAAATAAATATTCTTGAAAATATCATATCTGTACGCTTTGTAATTTTTGTAACTTTCATAAATTGAAGCAAATGGTATGCTTGAGAACTTTCAAAATGTGTTCCTTGTATGAAGAGGTTCGATTTTAAGTGATGAGGGTTGAGTAGGAACCTGTTGAATAAGATTAGGGAGCCCTTAAGTTATAATATGAAGCTGTTTAACTCTAAGAGAGAGAACTGTTGAACCAAATTAGGGATAGGGTGAGCTATAATAAGAATTTGTTGAAGCGAAAAGCGAGCTGTGGCACGAAATAGTAACTGTGTATAGTGTTGTCACATTTTCTCTAAACACAGAGACAACATTTTAGATTAGAAGATGACAATTATACATAAACCATAGCATTCTCTTCCCCCCCCCCCCAAAAAAAAAAAAAAAAAAAAAAAAAAAAAAACAAGTAAGCTAAGGCTATAGTCGGACGGGCCGACCATGCAATACCCTACACCTTTACACCTGGGAATTAGCTTTCCCCATATCAACATTTCTTTATGGAACTAATAAACTTATTGTAAGAAGTAAATTTGTGGATTCTGGAACCGTATCACACCAAGCTTAAATAATAACATAATAATTGTATCACAAACATCCCAAAAGGGATAACGCTCAATGATATGCAACCACAGCTTATCTCCGAGTCCAAACGCCGTGTCCTATGACACCACTTGTAGAGTAGTTTTATATGACTGAAATACTCAGAAAATGTCGCAAACCTTAATGAAGGATATTTTGCAACCGTTGAAAATTAGATTTTGTCTGGCTGGGGAATCGTTTTGAAAAAAAGGTGGCAAAACGACCTATGCTGCAATGTATGTATAAAAATCCAATTGGACAATTAAACATTAGGGCACCATGTAATTTACAATAATGCAACAACTGGGAATGGGAAAATGTGGTTCTCACAAAACCCATTATATATTAAGCAGTAGGCCCGTTAGCTAGCAGACATTTTATTGAAATTTTCATCAGGGGGAAGATCAGTAGTTCTATTTTCATATGTAGTCTACTTTGCCGGTATATGCCCTCCAGGAAATAAAATATAGACCAAAAATATTTTTTTTTAGTTTTCATACAAAAGTAAAGCAAAATAATATCAGATCATCATCCAAAATTGTAAGCATCTTCCTCTACCTAACTCCCAACCGCGTGCAAAATTTCGTGATTATTGGGCTATAATTGCGACTTCTAGCGTGTTTATAATTACAATACAAACAAATAACAGGGTATATTAGGATGTAACTCTGTTATCTTATCATGTACACCAACACAATTGACTTCAATAGAAAGGTCAAGCGTTCCGCTTCCAAGTACAGCTTACTTGCCCGGAATGTCTCTTCCAGGAATAAAGATATAACCTATATAACCTGTATATTAAAATTTTTTACAGTTTTCACACAAAAGTGTTGGTCCATTTAACCCTCTAAATATTATCTGATTCGCCATCTCGAATTGCAAGTTTCTTCTTTGTCATATACTCTTACTTTATCTAAAGTTTCGAGGTGATCTGATTATTATTGGGACCTACAGAGCATCTACAAAATCGGATAAAAATTATGTTTTTGGTCCATTTCACCCGCTAAATATTTCACGTTCATCACCAATTAAAATAGCGATCTATTCTGATGTAAAACCAACCTTCATACCAAATTTCGTGACGATCGGTCCATAATTGCGGCCTGGAGTTTGATTACAATTTATAATGGACAGACGGACACACGGACGGACGGACACACATCTCAAAATCGCTTTATCTCGCCGAGATATAAAGATGGTTTACCACATTGGGGGTCTCCGACAAATATTTCGCGGTGTTACATGAATTTTTACCAAAACAAACTTATAATACCCTTTCCACATAGTGGTGTAGGGTATAAAAATATGCAACAAATATATTTGTTTGTTTCTTATCTATATATATAAAATTGAAATTTGTTTGTACGTTTGTTTGTTTGTTTGTTTGTGCCTTATAGACTCGAAAACCGCTGAACAGATCTTACTGAAATTTGTAGGGTACATTGCTACATGGCCTGGAATGAAAATAGGCTATATAATTTTTTGAAATTTCGCGTTGATCTGGAGATATGGCATCAAAACCGGAGGTACCTCCAAAAAATTTAGATTTTGTATGCAAATATGTTTAGAACTGTTACAGATACAATCTCCAAATTTTGTATGACGGACGGAATTTGATGTAGAAATAAATTTACCAAATTATATTCAAATCGGTTCAGATTTGGATATAGCTCCCACATACATATATTTCGGCCGATTTCCTTATTTTATGCACCAAACACGCTATATATGTCCAATTTCGCTGAAATTTTGAAATTCTCACGGAATTTGTTCTAGAAATAAATGTGCCAAATTATATTGAGATTGGTTCAGATTTGGATATAGCTCCCATACACATATATTTTCGGCCAATTTCCTTATTTTATGCACCAAACACTCTATATATGTCCAATTTCGCTGAAAATTGGAGGGTCTGACGGAATTTGTTCTAGAAATTGATGTGCTAAATTATATAGAGATCGGTTCAGATTTGAATATAGCTCCCATATATATTTTCGGCCGATTTCCTGTATTTTATGCACCAAGCACACAATATATGTCCAAATTCGCTGAAATTTGGAATGTGTAACGGAATTTGGTCTAGACATAAATGTGCCGAATTATATCGAAATCGCTTCATATTTGGATATAGCTCCCATATATATTTTCGGCCGATTTTCCGCATTTGATGCACCAAACACGCTATTTATGTCCAATTTCGCTGAAATTTGGAATGTGTAACGGAATTTGGTCAAGGTATAAATGTGCCGAGTTATATCGAAAACGGTTCAGATTTGGATATAGCTCCAATATATATTTTCGGCCGATTTTCCACATTTGATGCACCAAACACGCTATATATGTTAAATTTCGCTGAAATTTGGAGGGTCTGACGGAATTTGTTCTAGAAATAAATGTGCTAAATTATATAGAGATCGGTTCAGATTTGAATATAGCTCCCATATATATTTTCGGCCGATTTCCTGTATTTTATGCAGCAAGCACGCTATATATGTCCAATTTCGCTGAAATTTGGAATGTGTTACAGAACTTGGTCTAGAAATAAATGTGCCAAATTATATCGAAATCGGTTCAGATTTGGATACAGTTCCTGTATATATTTTCGGCCGATTTCCTGTATTTTATGCACAAAACTCGCTATTCAGATTTGGATATAGCTCCCATATATATTTTCGGCCGATTTTCCGCATTTGATGCACCAAACACGCTATTTATGTCCAATTTCGCTGAAATTTGGAATGTGTAACGGAATTTGGTCAAGGCATAAATGTGCCGAGTTATATCGAAAACGGTTCAGATTTGGATATAGCTCCAATATATATTTTCGGCCAATTTTCCACATTTGATGCACCAAACACGCTATATATGTTAAATTTCGCTGAAATTTGGAGGGTCTGACGGAATTTGTTCTAGAAATAAATGTGCTAAATTATATAGAGATCGGTTCAGATTTGAATATAGCTCCCATATATATTTTCGGCCGATTTCCTGTATTTTATGCAGCAAGCACGCTCTATATGTCCAATTTCGCTGAAATTTGGAATGTGTTACAGAACTTGGTCTAGAAATAAATGTGCCAAATTATATCGAAATCGGTTCAGATTTGGATACAGTTCCTGTATATATTTTCGGCCGATTTCCTGTATTTTATGCACAAAACTCGCTATTCAGATTTGGATATAGCTCCCATATATATTTTCGGTCGATTTTCCGCATTTGATGCACCAAACACTGTATATATGTCCACTTTCGCTGAAATTTGGAAAGTGTAACGGGATTTGGTCTAGATATAAATGTGCCAAATCATATCGAAATCGGTTCAGATTTGAATATTGCTCCCATATATATTTTACGCTGATTTTCTGTATTTTATGCACAAAATATAAATGTGAGTCGGGATTTGGTCTAAAAATAAATTTAACGAATTATATCGAGAGCGGTTCATATAGGAATATAGCTACCCATATATATTTTCGGTCGATTTCATGTTTTTGTTACGTATGTTCAATTTCAAATGAAATTTTGAAGACTTGGCAGTCAGTAAAAGTCATCATTATTTACAGAAGTACTTATAGTCGGGAAGGAATTGAGCAAGGCTACAGCTATTAAGTATCATGTCTTTGAGAGACTTCTTAAGATTTATGTTTTATTATGATATACATATATTAGGAATACTTATAGGCGGAAAGGCTTTCGGAGGAGTGTTACCTCCTGAAACATACAAAAATACCATAGTAGCTCCATAACAACCCTGAATAGGTATATAACGCCTTCATATCTCCTATATTTATTCGCTAAAATATTAAAAACGTTAAAATAATTATGGCATTCCATTATATTTTATCGTAGTCGGGGCAGCAAAGCGCACCGGGTTCAGCTAGTTTGTATATCTATATATATAAAATTGAAATTTGTTTGTACGTTTGTTTGTTTGTTTGTTTGTTTGTGCCTATAGACTCGAAAACCGCTGAACAGATCATACTGTAACTTTTAGGGTACATTGCTACATGGCCTGGAATGAAAATAGGCTATATCATTTTTTGAAATTTCCGTTGATCTGGAGATATAGCATCAAAACCGGAGGTACCTCCAAAAAATTTAAATTTTGTATGCAAATATCTTTAGAACTATTACACATACAATCTCCAAATTTTGTATGTGTGACGGAATTTGATGTAGAAATAAATTTACCAAATATATTCAAATCGGTTCAGATTTGGATATAGCTCCCACATACATATATTTTCGGCCGATTTCCTTAATTTATGTACCAAACATGCTATTTATGTCCAATATCAATGAAATTTGAAATGTGTGACGGAACTTGGTCTGGAAATAAACGTGCCAAATTATATCAAAATCGGTTCAGATTTGGATATAGCTCCCATACACATATATTTTCGGCCGACTTCCTATTTTATGCACCAAACACGCTATATATGTCCAATTTCGCTGAAATTTTGAATGTCTGACGGAATTTGTTCTAGAAATAAATGTGCCAAATTATATCGAGATTGGTTCAGATTTGGATATAGCTCACATATATGTACATATATTTTCGGCCGATTTCTTTATTTTATGCATCAAACACGCTATATATGTCCAATTTCGCTAAAATTAGTATGTGTGATGGATATTGGCCTAGAAATATATGTACCAATTTATATCGAAATCGGTTCAGATTTGGTATAGCTCCTATATATATTTTCTGTCATTTCATGTATTTGAGGCACCAAACACGCTATTTATATCCAATTTCAATAAAATTTGGAACGTGTGACTGAACTTGGTCTAGAAATACATGCGACAAATTATATCGAAATCGGTTCAGATTTGGATGTAGTTCCATATATATTTTCGGCCGATTTTCCGCATTTGATGCACCAAACACGCTATATATGTCCAATTTCGCTGAAGTTTTGAGGGTCTGACGGAATTTGTTGTAGATATAAATTATGTCGAGATCGGTTCAAATTTGAATATAGCTACCATATATATTTTCGGCCGATTTCCTGTATTTTATGCACCAAGCACGCTATATATGTCCAATTTCGCTGAAATTTGGAATGTGTTACAGAACTTGGTCTAGAAATAAATGTGCCAAATTATATAGAAATCGGTTCAGATTTGGATATTGCTCCTATATGTTTCAAAAATAAATGTGCTAAATTATATCGAGACCGGTTCAGATTTGTACACACTACATATGGTCAATTTCACTGAAATTTGAATTCGTTCCAGAAATAAATGGGACAAATTATATCGAAATCGGTTCAGATTTGAATATAGCTCCATATATATATTCGGCTGATTTTCTGTATTTTATGCACCAAACAGCTATATATGTCCAACTTCGGAATGTGTTACAGAACTTGGTCTAGAAATAAATGTGCCAAATTATATCGAAATCGGTTTAGATTTGGATATAACTCCCATATATATTTTCGGCCGATTTTCCACTTTGAAGCACCAAACACTCTATATATGTCCAATTTCGCTGAAATTTTGAGGGTCTGACGGAATTTGTTCTAGAAATACATGTGCCAAATTATATCGAAATCGGTTCAGATTTGGATATTGCTCCTATATATATTTTCCGCCGATTTCCTTATTTTATGTACCAAACATGCTATTTATGTCCAATTTCAATGAAATTTGGAAATTTGGTCGGAATTTGTTTTAGAAATAAATGTGCCAAATTATATCGAAATCGGTTCAGATTTGGATGTAGCTCCCATATATATTTTCGGGCGATCTTCCACATTTTATGTACCAAACACGCTATATATGTCCAAATTCGCTGAAATTTGGAAAGTGTTACAGAACTTGGTCTAGAAATAAATGTGCCAAATTATATCGAAATCGGTTTAGATTTGGATATAACTCCCATATATATTTTCGGCCGATTTTCACATTTGAAGCACCAAACACTCTATATATGTCCAATTTCGCTGAAATTTTGAGGGTCTGACGGAATTTGTTCTAGAAATACATGTGCCAAATTATATCGAAATCGGTTCAGATTTGGATATTGCTCCTATATATATTTTCCGCCGATTTCCTTATTTTATGTACCAAACATGCTATTTATGTCCAATTTCAATGAAATTTGGAAATTTGGTCGGAATTTGTTTTAGAAATAAATGTGCCAAATTATATCGAAATCGGTTCAGATTTGGATATAGCTCCTTTATATATTTTCGGCCGATTTCCTGTATTTTATGCACAAAACTCGCTTTATATGTCCAATTTCGCTGAAATTTGAAATGCGTAACGGGGTTTGGTCTAGACATAAATGTGCCAAATTATATCGAGATCGGTTCAGATTTGAATATAGCTCCCATATATGTTATCGGCCGATTTCCTGTATTTTATGCACCAAATACGCTATTATGTCCAATTTCGTTGAAATTTGGAATATGTGACGGATATTGGCCTAGAAATGATGTTCCAAATTATATCGAAATCGGTTCAGATTTGGATATAGCGCTCATATATATTTTCGGCCGATTTCATGTATTTGATGCTCCAAACACGCTATATATGTCTGATTTAAATGAAATTTTTAACGTGTGACGGATATTAGCCTAGAAATATATGTGCCAAATGATATCGAAATCGGTTTAGATTTAGGTATAGCTCCCATATATATTTTCGTCCTGTATATGTACGATTTCAATGACATTTGGAATTTATGACGAATATTGGCCTGGAAATAGATGTTCAAAATTATATCGAAATCGGTTCAGATTTGGATATAGCGCCCATATATATTTTCGGCCGATTTCATTTATATGATGCACCAATCACGCTGTATATATCAGATTTCAATGACATTCGTAATGTGCGACGGAATTTGGCCTAGAAATAATTGTGCCAAAATATTTCGAAATCGGTTTAGATTTAGATATAGCTACCATGTAAATTTTCGGCCGATTTCATGTATTTGATTGATATATACGTCCCATTTCAATGAAATTTGTATCATTATTGACATATCTATATCAATATTGGAGTAAAAATTATCAATAACAGAAGCAGTTATCCTAAGAGTAATTTAAGATGTCCCAATAGGCTGAATAAATGACAAGTATCCTCAAACTTAAGGTACTCAATTTTAGTGTTGTTCTAATTTAATTATCTTCTTTAAAGGAGAGAGTGGACTCAGGAGTGTTAGAGTATATAAAATTTGTAAATGTGACCTACGTAGGACTCATTCATTTATTTTTCACTTCGTCGGGGTAGCGAAGCACACCGGGTTAAGCTAGTCTATATATATAAAATTGAAATTTGTTTGTACGTTTGTTTGTTTGTTTGTTTGTTTGTGCCTTATAGACTCGAAAACCGCTGAACAGATCATACTGTAACTTTTAGGGTACATTGCTACATGGCCTGGAATGAAAATAGGCTATATCATTTTTTGAAATTTCCCGTTGATCTGGAGATATAGCATCAAAACCGGAGGTACCTCCAAAAAATTTAAATTTTGTATGCAAATATCTTTAGAACTATTACACATACAATCTCCAAATTTTGTATGTGTGACGGAATTTGATGTAGAAATAAATTTACCAAATTATATTCAAATCGGTTCAGATTTGGATATAGCTCCCACATACATATATTTTCGGCCGATTTCCTTAATTTATGTACCAAACATGCTATTTATGTCCAATATCAATGAAATTTGAAATGTGTGACGGAACTTGGTCTGGAAATAAACGTGCCAAATTATATCAAAATCGGTTCAGATTTGGATATAGCTCCCATACACATATATTTTCGGCCGACTTCCTTATTTTATGCACCAAACACGCTATATATGTCCAATTTCGCTGAAATTTTGAATGTCTGACGGAATTTGTTCTAGAAATAAATGTGCCAAATTATATCGAGATTGGTTCAGATTTGGATATAGCTCACATATATGTACATATATTTTCGGCCGATTTCTTTATTTTATGCATCAAACACGCTATATATGTCCAATTTCGCTAAAATTAGTATGTGTGATGGATATTGGCCTAGAAATATATGTACCAATTTATATCGAAATCGGTTCAGATTTGGTATAGCTCCTATATATATTTTCTGTCATTTCATGTATTTGAGGCACCAAACACGCTATTTATATCCAATTTCAATAAAATTTGGAACGTGTGACTGAACTTGGTCTAGAAATACATGCGACAAATTATATCGAAATCGGTTCAGATTTGGATGTAGTTCCCATATATATTTTCGGCCGATTTTCCGCATTTGATGCACCAAACACGCTATATATGTCCAATTTCGCTGAAGTTTTGAGGGTCTGACGGAATTTGTTGTAGATATAAATTATGTCGAGATCGGTTCAAATTTGAATATAGCTACCATATATATTTTCGGCCGATTTCCTGTATTTTATGCACCAAGCACGCTATATATGTCCAATTTCGCTGAAATTTGGAATGTGTTACAGAACTTGGTCTAGAAATAAATGTGCCAAATTATATAGAAATCGGTTCAGATTTGGATATTGCTCCTATATGTTTCAAAAATAAATGTGCTAAATTATATCGAGACCGGTTCAGATTTGTACACACTACATATGGTCAATTTCACTGAAATTTGAATTCGTTCCAGAAATAAATGGGACAAATTATATCGAAATCGGTTCAGATTTGAATATAGCTCCCATATATATATTCGGCTGATTTTCTGTATTTTATGCACCAAACACGCTATATATGTCCAACTTCGGAATGTGTTACAGAACTTGGTCTAGAAATAAACGTGCCAAATTATATCGAAATCGGTTTAGATTTGGATATAACTCCCATATATATTTTCGGCCGATTTTCCACATTTGAAGCACCAAACACTCTATATATGTCCAATTTCGCTGAAATATTGAGGGTCTGACGGAATTTGTTCTAGAAATACATGTGCCAAATTATATCGAAATCGGTTCAGATTTGGATATTGCTCCTATATATATTTTCCGCCGATTTCCTTATTTTATGTACCAAACATGCTATTTATGTCCAATTTCAATGAAATTTGGAAATTTGGTCGGAATTTGTTTTAGAAATAAATGTGCCAAATTATATCGAAATCGGTTCAGATTTGGATATAGCTCCTTTATATATTTTCGGCCGATTTCCTGTATTTTATGCACAAAACTCGCTTTATATGTCCAATTTCGCTGAAATTTGAAATGCGTAACGGGGTTTGGTCTAGACATAAATGTGCCAAATTATATCGAGATCGGTTCAGATTTGAATATAGCTCCCATATATGTTATCGGCCGATTTCCTGTATTTTATGCACCAAACACGCTATTATGTCCAATTTCGTTGAAATTTGGAATATGTGACGGATATTGGCCTAGAAATGATGTTCCAAATTATATCGAAATCGGTTCAGATTTGGATATAGCGCTCATATATATTTTCGGCCGATTTCATGTATTTGATGCTCCAAACACGCTATATATGTCTGATTTAAATGAAATTTTTAACGTGTGACGGATATTAGCCTAGAAATATATGTGCCAAATGATATCGAAATCGGTTTAGATTTAGGTATAGCTCCCATATATATTTTCGTCCTGTATATGTACGATTTCAATGACATTTGGAATTTATGACGAATATTGGCCTGGAAATAGATGTTCAAAATTATATCGAAATCGGTTCAGATTTGGATATAGCGCCCATATATATTTTCGGCCGATTTCATTTATATGATGCACCAATCACGCTGTATATATCAGATTTCAATGACATTCGTAATGTGCGACGGAATTTGGCCTAGAAATAATTGTGCCAAAATATTTCGAAATCGGTTTAGATTTAGATATAGCTACCATGTAAATTTTCGGCCGATTTCATGTATTTGATTTGATATATACGTCCCATTTCAATGAAATTTGTATCATTATTGACATATCTATATCAATATTGGAGTAAAAATTATCAATAACAGAAGCAGTTATCCTAAGAGTAATTTAAGATGTCCCAATAGGCTGAATAAATGACAAGTATCCTCAAACTTAAGGTACTCAATTTTAGTGTTGTTCCTAATTTAATTATCTTCTTTAAAGGAGAGAGTGGACTCAGGAGTGTTAGAGTATATAAAATTTGTAAATGTGACCTACGTAGGACTCATTCATTTATTTTTCACTTCGTCGGGGTAGCGAAGCACACCGGGTTAAGCTAGTCTATATATATAAAATTGAAATTTGTTTGTACGTTTGTTTGTTTGTTTGTTTGTTTGTGCCTTATAGACTCGAAAACCGCTGAACAGATCATACTGTAACTTTTAGGGTACATTGCTACATGGCCTGGAATGAAAATAGGCTATATCATTTTTTGAAATTTCCCGTTGATCTGGAGATATAGCATCAAAACCGGAGGTACCTCCAAAAAATTTAGATTTTGTATGCAAATATGTTTAGAACTGTTACAGATACAATCTCCAAATTTTGTATGACGGACGGAATTTGATGTAGAAATAAATTTACCAAATTATATTCAAATCGGTTCAGATTTGGATATAGCTCCCACATACATATATTTTCGGCCGATTTCCTTATTTTATGCAACAAACACGCTATATATGTCCAATTTCGCTGAAATTTTGAAATTCTCACGGAATTTGTTCTAGAAATAAATGTGCCAAATTATATTGAGATTGGTTCAGATTTGGATATAGCTCCCATACACATATATTTTCGGCCAATTTCCTTATTTTATGCACCAAACACTCTATATATGTCCAATTTCGCTGAAAATTGGAGGGTCTGACGGAATTTGTTCTAGAAATTGATGTGCTAAATTATATAGAGATCGGTTCAGATTTGAATATAGCTCCCATATATATTTTCGGCCGATTTCCTGTATTTTATGCACCAAGCACACAATATATGTCCAAATTCGCTGAAATTTGGAATGTGTAACGGAATTTGGTCTAGACATAAATGTGCCGAATTATATCGAAATCGCTTCATATTTGGATATAGCTCCCATATATATTTTCGGCCGATTTTCCGCATTTGATGCACCAAACACGCTATATATGTCCAATTTCGCTGAAAATTGGAGGGTCTGACGGAATTTGTTCTAGAAATTGATGTGCTAAATTATATAGAGATCGGTTCAGATTTGAATATAGCTCCCATATATATTTTCGGCCGATTTCCTGTATTTTATGCACCAAGCACACAATATATGTCCAAATTCGCTGAAATTTGGAATGTGTAACGGAATTTGGTCAAGGCATAAATGTGCCGAGTTATATCGAAAACGGTTCAGATTTGGATATAGCTCCAATATATATTTTCGGCCGATTTTCCACATTTGATGCACCAAACACGCTATATATGTTAAATTTCGCTGAAATTTGGAGGGTCTGACGGAATTTGTTCTAGAAATAAATGTGCTAAATTATATAGAGATCGGTTCAGATTTGAATATAGCTCCCATATATATTTTCGGCCGATTTCCTGTATTTTATGCAGCAAGCACGCTATATATGTCCAATTTCGCTGAAATTTGGAATGTGTTACAGAACTTGGTCTAGAAATAAATGTGCCAAATTATATCGAAATCGGTTCAGATTTGGATACAGTTCCTGTATATATTTTCGGCCGATTTCCTGTATTTTATGCACAAAACTCGCTATTCAGATTTGGATATAGCTCCCATATATATTTTCGGCCGATTTTCCGCATTTGATGCACCAAACACGCTATTTATGTCCAATTTCGCTGAAATTTGGAATGTGTAACGGAATTTGGTCAAGGCATAAATGTGCCGAGTTATATCGAAAACGGTTCAGATTTGGATATAGCTCCAATATATATTTTCGGCCAATTTTCCACATTTGATGCACCAAACACGCTATATATGTTAAATTTCGCTGAAATTTGGAGGGTCTGACGGAATTTGTTCTAGAAATAAATGTGCTAAATTATATAGAGATCGGTTCAGATTTGAATATAGCTCCCATATATATTTTCGGCCGATTTCCTGTATTTTATGCAGCAAGCACGCTCTATATGTCCAATTTCGCTGAAATTTGGAATGTGTTACAGAACTTGGTCTAGAAATAAATGTGCCAAATTATATCGAAATCGGTTTCAGATTTGGATACAGTTCCTGTATATATTTTCGGCCGATTTCCTGTATTTTATGCACAAAACTCGCTATTCAGATTTGGATATAGCTCCCATATATATTTTCGGTCGATTTTCCGCATTTGATGCACCAAACACTGTATATATGTCCACTTTCGCTGAAATTTGGAAAGTGTAACGGGATTTGGTCTAGATATAAATGTGCCAAATCATATCGAAATCGGTTCAGATTTGAATATTGCTCCCATATATATTTTACGCTGATTTTCTGTATTTTATGCACAAAATATAAATGTGAGTCGGGATTTGGTCTAAAAATAAATTTAACGAATTATATCGAGAGCGGTTCATATAGGAATATAGCTATCCATATATATTTTCGGTCGATTTCATGTTTTTGTTACGTATGTTCAATTTCAATGAAATTTTGAAGACTTGGCAGTCAGTAAAAGTCATCATTATTTACAGAAGTACTTATAGTCGGGAAGGAATTGAGCAAGGCTACAGCTATTAAGTATCATGTCTTTGAGAGACTTCTTAAGATTTATGTTTTATTATGATATACATATATTAGGAATACTTATAGGCGGAAAGGCTTTCGGAGGAGTGTTACCTCCTGAAACATACAAAAATACCATAGTAGCTCCATAACAACCCTGAATAGGTATATAACGCCTTCATATCTCCTATATTTATTCGCTAAAAATATTAAAAACGTTAAAATAATTATGGCATTCCATTATATTTTATCGTAGTCGGGGCAGCAAAGCGCACCGGGTTCAGCTAGTCTATATATAAAACTAGCTTAACCCGGTGTGCTTCGCTACCCCGACGAAGTGAAAAATAAATGAATGAGTCCTACGTAGGTCACATTTACAAATTTTATATACTCTAACACTCCTGAGTCCACTCTCACCTTTAACGCAGATAATTAAATTAGGAACAACACTAAAATTGAGTACCTTAAGTTTGAGGATACTTTGTAATTTATTCAGCCTATTGGAACATCTTAAATTACTCATAGGATAACTGCTTTCTGTTGTTGATAATTTTTACTCCAATATTGATATAGATATGTCAATAATGATACAAATTTCAATGAAATGGGACGTATATATCAAATCAAATACATGAAATCGGCCGAAAATATACATGGGAGCTATATCTAAATCTGAACCGATTTCGAAGTATTTTTGCACAATTATTTCTAGGCCAAATTTCGTCGCACATTACTAATGTCATTGAAATCGGACATATACAGCGTGATTGGTGCATCAAATAAATAAAATCGGCCGAAAATATATATGAGCGCTATATCCAAATCTGAACCGATTTCGATATAATTTTGAACATCTATTTCCAGGCCAATATTCGTCATAAATTCCAAATGTCATTGAAATCGTAGATATACAGCGTTTTTGGTGCATTAAGTTCATCAAATCGGACGAAAATATATATGGGAGCTATACCTAAATCTAACCGATTTCGATATCATTTGGCACGTATATTTCTAGGCTAATATCCAACACACGTTAAAAATTTCATTGAAATCAAACATATATAGCGTGTTTGGAGCATCAAATACATGAAATCGGCCGAAAATATATATAAGCGCTATATCCAAATCTGAACCGATTTCGATATAATTTGGAACATCTATTTCTAGGCCAATATCCGTCACATATTCCAAATTTAAACGAAATTGGACATAGTAGCGTGTTTGTTGCATAAAATACAGGAAATCGGCAGAAAATATATATGGGAGCTATATTCAAACCTGAACCGATTTCGATATAATTTGGCACATTTATTTCTAGACCAAGTTCTGTAACACATTCCAAATTTCAGCGAAATTGGACATATATAGCGTGTTTTGGTGCATCAAATGCGAAAAATCTGCCGAACATATATATGGGAGCTATATCCAAATCTGAACCGATTTCAATATAATTTGGTACATTTATTTCTAGACCAAGTTCTGTAACATATTCCAAATTTTATTGAAATTGGATATAAATAGCGTGTTTGGTGCCTCAAATACATGAAATCGGCAGAAAATATATATAGGAGCTATATCCAAAACTGAACCGATTTCGATATAAATTGGCACATATATTTCTAGGCCAATATCCATCACACATTTCAAATTTCAGCGCAATTGGATATATATAGCGTGCTTGGTGCATAAAATAAGGAAATCGCCCAAAATATATGTAGATGGGAGCTATATCCAAATCTGAACCGAACTCAATATAATTTGGCACATTTATTTCTTAAACAAATTTCGCCACACATTCCAAATTTCATTGAAATTGGACATAAATAGCACGTTTGGTACATAAAATAAGGAAATCGGCCGAAAATATATGTATGTGGGAGCTATATCCAAATCTGAACCGATTTGAATAAAATTTAGTAATTTTATTTTCTACACCAAATTCCGTCACACATACAAAATTTGGATATTGTATCTGTAATAGTTCTAAAGATATTTGCATTCAAAATCTAAATTTTTTGGAGGTACCTCCGGTCTTGATGATATATCTCCAGATCAACGCGAAATTTCAAAAGATGATATAGCCTATTTTCATTCCAGGCCATGTAGCAATGTACCCTAAACATTTCAGTAAGATCTGTTCAGCGGTTTTTGTGTCTATAAGGCACAAACAAACAAACAGACAAACAAATTTCAATTTTATATATATAGACTAGCTTAACCCGGTGTGCTTCGCTACCCCGACGAAGTGAAAAATAAATGAATGAGTCCTACGTAGGTCACATTTACAAATTTTATATACTCTAACACTCCTGAGTCCACTCTCTCCTTTAAAGAAGATAATTAAATTAGGAACAACACTAAAATTGAGTACCTTAAGTTTGAGGATACTTGTCATTTATTCAGCCTATTGGGACATCTTAAATTACTCTTAGGATAACTGCTTCTGTTATTGATAATTTTTACTCCAATATTGATATAGATATGTCAATAATGATACAAATTTCATTGAAATGGGACGTATATATCAAATCAAATACATGAAATCGGCCGAAAATTTACATGGTAGCTATATCTAAATCTAAACCGATTTCGAAATATTTTGGCACAATTATTTCTAGGCCAAATTCCGTCGCACATTACGAATGTCATTGAAATCTGATATATACAGCGTGATTGGTGCATCATATAAATGAAATCGGCCGAAAATATATATGGGCGCTATATCCAAATCTGAACCGATTTCGATATAATTTTGAACATCTATTTCCAGGCCAATATTCGTCATAATTCCAAATGTCATTGAAATCGTACATATACAGGACGAAAATATATATGGGAGCTATACCTAAATCTAAACCGATTTCGATATCATTTGGCACATATATTTCTAGGCTAATATCCGTCACACGTTAAAAATTTCATTTAAATCAGACATATATAGCGTGTTTGGAGCATCAAATACATGAAATCGGCCGAAAATATATATGAGCGCTATATCCAAATCTGAACCGATTTCGATATAATTTGGAACATCATTTCTAGGCCAATATCCGTCACATATTCCAAATTTCCAACGAAATTGGACATAATAGCGTATTTGGTGCATAAAATACAGGAAATCGGCCGATAACATATATGGGAGCTATATTCAAATCTGAACCGATCTCGATATAATTTGGCACATTTATGTCTAGACCAAACCCGTTACGCATTTCAAATTTCAGCGAAATTGGACATATAAAGCGAGTTTTGTGCATAAAATACAGGAAATCGGCCGAAAATATATAAAGGAGCTATATCCAAATCTGAACCGATTTCGATATAATTTGGCACATTTATTTCTAAAACAAATTCCGACCAAATTTCCAAATTTCATTGAAATTGGACATAAATAGCATGTTTGGTACATAAAATAAGAAATCGGCGGAAAATATATATAGGGAGCAATATCCAAATCTGAACCGATTTCGATATAATTTGGCACATGTATTTCTAGAACAAATTCCGTCAGACCCTCAAAATTTCAGCGAAATTGGACATATATAGAGTGTTTGGTGCTTCAAATGTGGAAAATCGGCCGAAAATATATATGGGAGTTATATCCAAATCTAAACCGATTTCGATATAATTTGGCACATTTATTTCTAGACCAAGTTCTGTAACACTTTCCAAATTTCAGCGAATTTGGACATATATAGCGTGTTTGGTACATAAAATGTGGAAGATCGCCCGAAAATATATATGGGAGCTACATCCAAATCTGAACCGATTTCGATATAATTTGGCACATTTATTTCTAAAACAAATTCCGACCAAATTTCCAAATTTCATTGAAATTGGACATAAATAGCATGTTTGGTACATAAAATAAGGAAATCGGCGGAAAATATATATAGGAGCAATATCCAAATCTGAACCGATTTCGATATAATTTGGCACATGTATTTCTAGAACAAATTCCGTCAGACCCTCAAAATTTCAGCGAAATTGGACATATATAGAGTGTTTGGTGCTTCAAATGTGGAAAATCGCCGAAAATATATATGGAGTTATATCCAAATCTAAACCGATTTCGATATAATTTGGCACATTTATTTCTAGACCAAGTTCTGTAACACATTCCGAAGTTGGACATATATAGCGTGTTTGGTGCATAAAATACAGAAAATCAGCCGAATATATATATGGGAGCTATATTCAAATTCTGAACCGATTTCGATATAATTTGTCCCATTTATTTCTGGAACGAATTCAAATTTCAGTGAAATTGACCATATGTAGTGTGTACAAATCTGAACCGGTCTCGATATAATTTAGCACATTTATTTTTGAAACATATAGGAGCAATATCCAAATCTGAACCGATTTCTATATAATTTGGCACATTTATTTCTAGACCAAGTTCTGTAACACATTCCAAATTTCAGCGAAATTGGACATATATAGCGTGCTTGGTGCATAAAATACAGGAAATCGGCCGAAAATATATATGGTAGCTATATTCAAATTTGAACCGATCTCGACATAATTTATATCTACAACAAATTCCGTCAGACCCTCAAAACTTCAGCGAAATTGGACATATATAGCGTGTTTGGTGCATCAAATGCGGAAAATCGGCCGAAAATATATATGGGAACTACATCCAAATCTGAACCGATTTCGATATAATTTGTCGCATGTATTTCTAGACCAAGTTCAGTCACACGTTCCAAATTTTATTGAAATTGGATATAAATAGCGTGTTTGGTGCCTCAAATACATGAAATGACAGAAAATATATATAGGAGCTATACCAAATCTGAACCGATTTCGATATAAATTGGTACATATATTTCTAGGCCAATATCCATCACACATACTAATTTTAGCGAAATTGGACATATATAGCGTGTTTGATGCATAAAATAAAGAAATCGGCCGAAAATATATGTACATATATGTGAGCTATATCCAAATCTGACCAATCTCGATATAATTTGGCACATTTATTTCTAGAACAAATTCGTCAGACATTCAAAATTTCAGCGAAATTGGACATATATAGCGTGTTTGGTGCATAAAATAAGGAAGTCGGCCGAAAATATATGTGTATGGGAGCTATATCCAAATCTGAACCGATTTTGATATAATTTGGCACGTTTATTTCCAGACCAAGTTCCGTCACACATTTCAAATTTCATTGATATTGGACATAAATAGCATGTTTGGTACATAAATTAAGGAAATCGGCCGAAAATATATGTATGTGGGAGCTATATCCAAATCTGAACCGATTTGAATATAATTTGGTAAATTTATTTCTACATCAAATTCCGTCACACATACAAAATTTGGAGATTGTATGTGTAATAGTTCTAAAGATATTTGCATACAAAATTTAAATTTTTTGGAGGTACCTCCGGTTTTGATGCTATATCTCCAGATCAACGGGAAATTTCAAAAAATGATATAGCCTATTTTCATTCCAGGCCATGTAACAATGTACCCTAAAAGTTACAGTATGATCTGTTCAGCGGTTTTCGAGTCTATAAGGCACAAACAAACAAACAAACAAACAACGTACAAACAAATTTCAATTTTATATATATAGATGTAATTTTCACTTTTTTAGTCAGTTTTCAATGTAATCTTGGTTATGGAGTGAAGTGTCCTTATTATTTTTCACACCACTGTATATATTGAAGCTATATCCAAATATGAACCGATTACGATATAATTCGGCACATTTATGTCTAGACCAAATTCCGTAGACATTCCAAATTTCAGCGAAATTGGACATATATAGCGTGTTTGGTGCATCAAATGCGGAAAGTCGGCCGAAAATATATATGGGAGCTATATCCAAATCTGAACCGATTTGAATATAATTTGGCACATTAATTTCTATTCCAAGTTCTGTAACACATTCCAAATTTCAGTGAATTTGGACATAATATAGCGTGTTTGGTTCATCAAATGCGGAAAATCGGCCGAAAATATATATGGGAGCTACATCCAAATCTGAACCAATTTCGATATAATTTGGCACATGTGATTCTAGATCAAGTTTAGTCACACGTTCCAAATTTTATTGAAATTGGATATAAATAGCGTGTTTGGTGCCTCAAATACATGAAATCGGCAGAAAATATATATAGGAACTATATCCAAATCTGAACCGATTTCGATATAAATTGGCACATATATTTCTAGTCCAATATCCATCACACATTCTAAATTTCAGCGAAATTGGACATATATATCGTGTTTGGTGCATAAAATAAGGAAATCGGCCGAAAATATATGTATGTGGAAGCTATATCTAAATCTGAACCGATTTTGATATAATTCGGCACGTTTATTTCCAGACCAAGTTCCGTCACTCATTCTAAATTTCAGCGAAATTGGACATATATATCGTGTTTGGTGCATAAAATAAAGAAATCGGCTTAAAATATATGTATGTGAGAGCTATATCCAAATCTGAACCGATTTGAATATAATTAGGTAAATTTATTTCTACATCAAATTCCGTCACACATACAAAATTTGGAGATTGTATCTGTAATAGTTCTAAAGATATTTGCATACAAAATCTAAATTTTTTGGAGGTACCTCCGGTTTTGATGCTATATCTCCAGATCAACGCGAAATTTCAAAAATTATATAGCCTAATTTCATTCCAGGCCATGTAGCAATGTACCCTAAACATTTCAGTAAGATCTGTTCAGCGGTTTTCGAGTCTATAAGGCACAAACAAACGAACAAACAAACAAACAAACGTACAAACAAATTTCAATTTTATATATATAGACTAGCTTAACCCGGTGTGCTTCGCTACCCCGACGAAGTGAAAAATAAATGAATGAGTCCTACGTAGGTCACATTTACAAATTTTATATACTCTAACACTCCTGAGTCCACTCTCTCCTTTAAAGAGATAATTAAATTAGGAACAACACTAAAATTGAGTACCTTAAGTTTGAGGATACTTGTCATTTATTCAGCCTATTGGGACATCTTAAATTACTCTTAGGATAACTGCTTCTGTTATTGATAATTTTTACTCCAATATTGATATAGATATGTCAATAATGATACAAATTTCATTGAAATGGGACGTATATATCAAATCAATTACATGAAATCGGCCGAAAATTTACATGGTAGCTATATCTAAATCTAAACCGATTTCGAAATATTTTGGCACAATTATTTCTAGGCCAAATTCCGTCGCACATTACGAATGTCATTGAAATCTGATATATACAGCGTGATTGGTGCATCATATAAATGAAATCGGCCGAAAATATATATGGGCGCTATATCCAAATCTGAACCGATTTCGATATAATTTTGAACATCTATTTCCAGGCCAATATTCGTCATAAATTCCAAATGTCATTGAAATCGTACATATACAGGACGAAAATATATATGGGAGCTATACCTAAATCTAAACCGATTTCGATATCATTTGGCACATATATTTCTAGGCTAATATCCGTCACACGTTAAAAATTTCATTTAAATCAGACATATATAGCGTGTTTGGAGCATCAAATACATGAAATCGGCCGAAAATATATATGAGCGCTATATCCAAATCTGAACCGATTTCGATATAATTTGGAACATCATTTCTAGGCCAATATCCGTCACATATTCCAAATTTCAACGAAATTGGACATATAGCGTGTTTGGTGCATAAAATACAGGAAATCGGCCGATAACATATATGGGAGCTATATTCAAATCTGAACCGATCTCGATATAATTTGGCACATTTATGTCTAGACCAAACCCCGTTACGCATTTCAAATTTCAGCGAAATTGGACATATAAAGCGAGTTTTGTGCATAAAATACAGGAAATCGGCCGAAAATATATAAAGGAGCTATATCCAAATCTGAACCGATTTCGATATAATTTGGCACATTTATTTCTAAAACAAATTCCGACCAAATTTCCAAATTTCATTGAAATTGGACATAAATAGCATGTTTGGTACATAAAATAAGGAAATCGGCGGAAAATATATATAGGAGCAATATCCAAATCTGAACCGATTTCGATATAATTTTGGCACATGTATTTCTAGAACAAATTCCGTCAGACCCTCAAAATTTCAGCGAAATTGGACATATATAGAGTGTTTGGTGCTTCAAATGTGGAAAATCGGCCGAAAATATATATGGGAGTTATATCCAAATCTAAACCGATTTCGATATAATTTGGCACATTTATTTCTAGACCAAGTTCTGTAACACTTTCCAAATTTCAGCGAATTTGGACATATATAGCGTGTTTGGTACATAAAATGTGGAAGATCGCCCGAAAATATATATGGGAGCTACATCCAAATCTGAACCGATTTCGATATAATTTGGCACATTTATTTCTAAAACAAATTCCGACCAAATTTCCAAATTTCATTGAAATTGGACATAAATAGGCATGTTTGGTACATAAAATAAGGAAATCGGCGGAAAATATATATAGGAGCAATATCCAAATCTGAACCGATTTCGATATAATTTGGCACATGTATTTCTAGAACAAATTCCGTCAGACCCTCAAAATTTCAGCGAAATTGGACATATATAGAGTGTTTGGTGCTTCAAATGTGGAAAATCGGCCGAAAATATATATGGGAGTTATATCCAAATCTAAACCGATTTCGATATAATTTGGCACGTTTATTTCTAGACCAAGTTCTGTAACACATTCCCGAAGTTGGACATATATAGCGTGTTTGGTGCATAAAATACAGAAAATCAGCCGAATATATATATGGGAGCTATATTCAAATCTGAACCGATTTCGATATAATTTGTCCCATTTATTTCTGGAACGAATTCAAATTTCAGTGAAATTGACCATATGTAGTGTGTACAAATCTGAACCGGTCTCGATATAATTTAGCACATTTATTTTTGAAACATATAGGAGCAATATCCAAATCTGAACCGATTTCTATATAATTTGGCACATTTATTTCTAGACCAAGTTCTGTAACACATTCCAAATTTCAGCGAAATTGGACATATATAGCGTGCTTGGTGCATAAAATACAGGAAATCGGCCGAAAATATATATGGTAGCTATATTCAAATTTGAACCGATCTCGACATAATTTATATCTACAACAAATTCCGTCAGACCCTCAAAACTTCAGCGAAATTGGACATATATAGCGTGTTTGGTGCATCAAATGCGGAAAATCGGCCGAAAATATATATGGGAACTACATCCAAATCTGAACCGATTTCGATATAATTTGTCGCATGTATTTCTAGACCAAGTTCAGTCACACGTTCCAAATTTTATTGAAATTGGATATAAATAGCGTGTTTGGTGCCTCAAATACATGAAATGACAGAAAATATATATAGGAGCTATACCAAATCTGAACCGATTTCGATATAAATTGGTACATATATTTCTAGGCCAATATCCATCACACATACTAATTTTAGCGAAATTGGACATATATAGCGTGTTTGATGCATAAAATAAAGAAATCGGCCGAAAATATATGTACATATATGTGAGCTATATCCAAATCTGAACCAATCTCGATATAATTTGGCACATTTATTTCTAGAACAAATTCCGTCAGACATTCAAAATTTCAGCGAAATTGGACATATATAGCGTGTTGGTGCATAAAATAAGGAAGTCGGCCGAAAATATATGTGTATGGGAGCTATATCCAAATCTGAACCGATTTTGATATAATTTGGCACGTTTATTTCCAGACCAAGTTCCGTCACACATTTCAAATTTCATTGATATTGGACATAAATAGCATGTTTGGTACATAAATTAAGGAAATCGGCCGAAAATATATGTATGTGGGAGCTATATCCAAATCTGAACCGATTTGAATATAATTTGGTAAATTTATTTCTACATCAAATTCCGTCACACATACAAAATTTGGAGATTGTATGTGTAATAGTTCTAAAGATATTTGCATACAAAATTTAAATTTTTTGGAGGTACCTCCGGTTTTGATGCTATATCTCCAGATCAACGGGAAATTTCAAAAAATGATATAGCCTATTTTCATTCCAGGCCATGTAGCAATGTACCCTAAAAGTTACAGTATGATCTGTTCAGCGGTTTTCGAGTCTATAAGGCACAAACAAACAAACAAACGTACAAACAAATTTCAATCTATATATATAAAATTGAAATTTGTTTGTACGTTTGTTTGTTTGTTTGTTTGTTTGTGCCTTATAGACTCGAAAACCGCTGAACAGATCATACTGTAACTTTTAGGGTACATTGCTACATGGCCTGGAATGAAAATAGGCTATATCATTTTTTGAAATTTCCCGTTGATCTGGAGATATAGCATCAAAACCGGAGGTACCTCCAAAAAATTTAGATTTTGTATGCAAATATGTTTAGAACTGTTACAGATACAATCTCCAAATTTTGTATGACGGACGGAATTTGATGTAGAAATAAATTTACCAAATTATATTCAAATCGGTTCAGATTTGGATATAGCTCCCACATACATATATTTTCGGCCGATTTCCTTATTTTATGCAACAAACACGCTATATATGTCCAATTTCGCTGAAATTTTGAAATTCTCACGGAATTTGTTCTAGAAATAAATGTGCCAAATTATATTGAGATTGGTTCAGATTTGGATATAGCTCCCATACACATATATTTTCGGCCAATTTCCTTATTTTATGCACCAAACACTCTATATATGTCCAATTTCGCTGAAAATTGGAGGGTCTGACGGAATTTGTTCTAGAAATTGATGTGCTAAATTATATAGAGATCGGTTCAGATTTGAATATAGCTCCCATATATATTTTCGGCCGATTTCCTGTATTTTATGCACCAAGCACACAATATATGTCCAAATTCGCTGAAATTTGGAATGTGTAACGGAATTTGGTCTAGACATAAATGTGCCGAATTATATCGAAATCGCTTCATATTTGGATATAGCTCCCATATATATTTTCGGCCGATTTTCCGCATTTGATGCACCAAACACGCTATATATGTCCAATTTCGCTGAAAATTGGAGGGTCTGACGGAATTTGTTCTAGAAATTGATGTGCTAAATTATATAGAGATCGGTTCAGATTTGAATATAGCTCCCATATATATTTTCGGCCGATTTCCTGTATTTTATGCACCAAGCACACAATATATGTCCAAATTCGCTGAAATTTGGAATGTGTAACGGAATTTGGTCAAGGCATAAATGTGCCGAGTTATATCGAAAACGGTTCAGATTTGGATATAGCTCCAATATATATTTTCGGCCGATTTTCCACATTTGATGCACCAAACACGCTATATATGTTAAATTTCGCTGAAATTTGGAGGGTCTGACGGAATTTGTTCTAGAAATAAATGTGCTAAATTATATAGAGATCGGTTCAGATTTGAATATAGCTCCCATATATATTTTCGGCCGATTTCCTGTATTTTATGCAGCAAGCACGCTATATATGTCCAATTTCGCTGAAATTTGGAATGTGTTACAGAACTTGGTCTAGAAATAAATGTGCCAAATTATATCGAAATCGGTTCAGATTTGGATACAGTTCCTGTATATATTTTCGGCCGATTTCCTGTATTTTATGCACAAAACTCGCTATTCAGATTTGGATATAGCTCCCATATATATTTTCGGCCGATTTTCCGCATTTGATGCACCAAACACGCTATTTATGTCCAATTTCGCTGAAATTTGGAATGTGTAACGGAATTTGGTCAAGGCATAAATGTGCCGAGTTATATCGAAAACGGTTCAGATTTGGATATAGCTCCAATATATATTTTCGGCCAATTTTCCACATTTGATGCACCAAACACGCTATATATGTTAAATTTCGCTGAAATTTGGAGGGTCTGACGGAATTTGTTCTAGAAATAAATGTGCTAAATTATATAGAGATCGGTTCAGATTTGAATATAGCTCCCATATATATTTTCGGCCGATTTCCTGTATTTTATGCAGCAAGCACGCTCTATATGTCCAATTTCGCTGAAATTTGGAATGTGTTACAGAACTTGGTCTAGAAATAAATGTGCCAAATTATATCGAAATCGGTTCAGATTTGGATACAGTTCCTGTATATATTTTCGGCCGATTTCCTGTATTTTATGCACAAAACTCGCTATTCAGATTTGGATATAGCTCCCATATATATTTTCGGTCGATTTTCCGCATTTGATGCACCAAACACTGTATATATGTCCACTTTCGCTGAAATTTGGAAAGTGTAACGGGATTTGGTCTAGATATAAATGTGCCAAATCATATCGAAATCGGTTCAGATTTGAATATTGCTCCCATATATATTTTACGCTGATTTTCTGTATTTTATGCACAAAATATAAATGTGAGTCGGGATTTGGTCTAAAAATAAATTTAACGAATTATATCGAGAGCGGTTCATATAGGAATATAGCTATCCATATATATTTTCGGTCGATTTCATGTTTTTGTTACGTATGTTCAATTTCAATGAAATTTTGAAGACTTGGCAGTCAGTAAAAGTCATCATTATTTACAGAAGTACTTATAGTCGGGAAGGAATTGAGCAAGGCTACAGCTATTAAGTATCATGTCTTTGAGAGACTTCTTAAGATTTATGTTTTATTATGATATACATATATTAGGAATACTTATAGGCGGAAAGGCTTTCGGAGGAGTGTTACCTCCTGAAACATACAAAAATACCATAGTAGCTCCATAACAACCCTGAATAGGTATATAACGCCTTCATATCTCCTATATTTATTCGCTAAAATATTAAAAACGTTAAAATAATTATGGCATTCCATTATATTTTATCGTAGTCGGGGCAGCAAAGCGCACCGGGTTCAGCTAGTTTTATATATATAGATATACAAACTAGCTGAACCCGGTGCGCTTTGCTGCCCCGACTACGATAAAATATAATGGAATGCCATAATTATTTTAACGTTTTTAATATTTTAGCGAATAAATATAGGAGATATGAAGGCGTTATATACCTATTCAGGGTTGTTATGGAGCTACTATGGTATTTTTGTATGTTTCAGGAGGTAACACTCCTCCGAAAGCCTTTCCGCCTATAAGTATTCCTAATATATGTATATCATAATAAAACATAAATCTTAAGAAGTCTCTCAAAGACATGATACTTAATAGCTGTAGCCTTGCTCAATTCCTTCCCGACTATAAGTACTTCTGTAAATAATGATGACTTTTACTGACTGCCAAGTCTTCAAAATTTCATTGAAATTGAACATACGTAACAAAAACATGAAATCGACCGAAAATATATATGGATAGCTATATTCCTATATGAACCGCTCTCGATATAATTCGTTAAATTTATTTTTAGACCAAATCCCGACTCACATTTATATTTTGTGCATAAAATACAGAAAATCAGCGTAAAATATATATGGGAGCAATATTCAAATCTGAACCGATTTCGATATGATTTGGCACATTTATATCTAGACCAAATCCCGTTACACTTTCCAAATTTCAGCGAAAGTGGACATATATACAGTGTTTGGTGCATCAAATGCGGAAAATCGACCGAAAATATATATGGGAGCTATATCCAAATCTGAATAGCGAGTTTTGTGCATAAAATACAGGAAATCGGCCGAAAATATATACAGGAACTGTATCCAAATCTGAACCGATTTCGATATAATTTGGCACATTTATTTCTAGACCAAGTTCTGTAACACATTCCAAATTTCAGCGAAATTGGACATATAGAGCGTGCTTGCTGCATAAAATACAGGAAATCGGCCGAAAATATATATGGGAGCTATATTCAAATCTGAACCGATCTCTATATAATTTAGCACATTTATTTCTAGAACAAATTCCGTCAGACCCTCCAAATTTCAGCGAAATTTAACATATATAGCGTGTTTGGTGCATCAAATGTGGAAAATTGGCCGAAAATATATATTGGAGCTATATCCAAATCTGAACCGTTTTCGATATAACTCGGCACATTTATGCCTTGACCAAATTCCGTTACACATTCCAAATTTCAGCGAAATTGGACATAAATAGCGTGTTTGGTGCATCAAATGCGGAAAATCGGCCGAAAATATATATGGGAGCTATATCCAAATATGAAGCGATTTCGATATAATTCGGCACATTTATGTCTAGACCAAATTCCGTTACACATTCCAAATTTCAGCGAATTTGGACATATATTGTGTGCTTGGTGCATAAAATACAGGAAATCGGCCGAAAATATATATGGGAGCTATATTCAAATCTGAACCGATCTCTATATAATTTAGCACATCAATTTCTAGAACAAATTCCGTCAGACCCTCCAATTTTCAGCGAAATTGGACATATATAGAGTGTTTGGTGCATAAAATAAGGAAATTGGCCGAAAATATATGTGTATGGGAGCTATATCCAAATCTGAACCAATCTCAATATAATTTGGCACATTTATTTCTAGAACAAATTCCGTGAGAATTTCAAAATTTCAGCGAAATTGGACATATATAGCGTGTTTGGTGCATAAAATAAGGAAATCGGCCGAAAATATATGTATGTGGGAGCTATATCCAAATCTGAACCGATTTGAATATAATTTGGTAAATTTATTTCTACATCAAATTCCGTCCGTCATACAAAATTTGGAGATTGTATCTGTAACAGTTCTAAACATATTTGCATACAAAATCTAAATTTTTTGGAGGTACCTCCGGTTTTGATGCCATATCTCCAGATCAACGCGAAATTTCAAAAAATTATATAGCCTATTTTCATTCCAGGCCATGTAGCAATGTACCCTACAAATTTCAGTAAGATCTGTTCAGCGGTTTTCGAGTCTATAAGGCACAAACAAACAAACAAACAAACGTACAAACAAATTTCAATTTTATATATATAGATATCTTTAGAACTATTACAGATACAATCTCCAAATTTTGTATGTGTGACGGAATTTAATGTAGAAATAAATTTTTCAAATTATATTAAAAGCGGTTCAGATTTGGATATAGCTCCCATACACATATATTTTCGGCCTATTTCCTTATTTTATGTACCAAACATGCTATTTATGTCCAATTTCAATGAAACTTTGAATGTTTGACGGAACTTGGTCTGGAAATAAACGTGCCAAATTATATCGAAATCGGTTAAACTCGAAAACCGCTAAACAGATCTTACTGAAATGTTTAGGGTACATTGCTACATGGCCTGGAATGAAAATAGGCTATATCATTTTTTGAAATTTCGCGTTGATCTGGAGATATAGCATCAAAACCGGAAGTAACTCCAAAAAATTTAGTTTTTGTATGCAAATATCTTTGAAACTATTACAGATACAGTCTCCAAATTTTGTATTTGTGACGGAATTTGACGTAGAAATAAATTTACCAAATTATATTCAAATCGGTTCAGATTTGGATATAGCTCCCATACACATATATTTTCGGACGATTTCCTTATTTTGTGCGCCAAACACGCTATATATGTCCACTTTCGCTGAAATTTAGACTGTGTGATGGATATTGGCCTAGAAATATATGTGCCAAATTATATCGAAATCGATTCAGATTTGGATATAGCTCCCATATATATTTTCGGCCGATTTTCCGCATTTGATGCACCAAATACGCTATATATGTCCAAATTCGCTGTAATTTGGAATGTGTTACAGAACTTGGCCTAGAAATATATGTGCCAATTTATATCGAAATCGGTTCAGATTTGGATATAGTTCCTATATATAATTTCTGTTGATTTCATGTATTTGAAGCACCAAACCCGTTATATATGTCCAAATTCGCTGAAATTTGGAATGTGTTACAGGACTTGGTCTAGAAATAAATGTGCCAATTTATATCGAAATCGGTTCAGATTTGGATATAGCTCCCATATATATTTTCGGCCGATTTTCCGCATTTGATGCACCAAACACGCTATATATGTCCAAATTCGCTGAAATTTGGAATGTGTTACAGAACTTGGCCTTGAAATATATGTTCCAATTTATATCGAAATCGGTTCAGATTTAAATATAGTTCCTATATAATTTCTGTCGATTTCATGTATTTGAAGCACCAAATCCGTTATATATGTCCAAATTTGCTGAAATTTGGAATGTGTTACAGAACTTGGTCTAGAAATAAATGTGACAAATTATATCGAAATCGGTTCAGATTTGGATATAGCTCCCATATATATTTTCGGCCGATTTTCCGAATTTGATGCACCAAACACGCTATATATGTCCAATTTCGCTGAAATTTGGAATGTGTAACGGAATTTTGTCTAGACATAAATGTGCCGAATTATATTGAAATCGGTTCAGATTTGAATATAGCTCCAATATATACTTTTGGCCGATTTTTCACATTTTATGCAAAAAACACAGTATATATGTCCAATTTCGCTGAAATTCAGAGGGTCTGACGGAATTTGTTCTAGAAATAAATGTGTTAAATTATATCGTGATCGGTTCAGGTTTGGATATAGCTCTTATATATATTTTCGGCCGATTTCCTATTTTTTATGCACCAAGCTCATTATATAAGTCCAATTTCGCTGAAATTTGGAATGTGTTACAGAACTTGGTCTAGAAATAAATGTGCCAAATTATATCGAAATCGGTTTAGATTTGGATGTAGCTCCTGTATATATTTTCGGCGGATTTCCTGTATTTTATGCACCAAACTCGCTATATATGTCCAATTTCGCTGAAAATTGAAATGCGTAACGGGATTTGGTGTAGACATAAATGTGCTAAATTATATCGAAATCGGCTCAGATTTGAATATAACTCCCATATATATTTTCTGCTGATTTTCTGTATTTTATGCACAAAACACGCTATGTATGTTCAATTTCAATGAAATTTGAAATGAGAGACGGGATTTGGTC
This sequence comes from Musca autumnalis, assembly GCF_047663935.1. Lineage (NCBI taxonomy): Eukaryota > Metazoa > Arthropoda > Insecta > Diptera > Muscidae > Musca > Musca autumnalis. The sequence goes on from NW_027411735.1 coordinate 50,541, forward strand.
TAAAAATAAATTTGACAAATTATATCGATATCGGTTCATATAGGAATATAGCTCCCATACATGTTTCCTTTCTCATTTCATGTTTTTATACCCTATACCACAATGTGGAAAAGGGTATTATAAGTTTGTTTTTGTAAAAATTCATGTAACACCGCGAAATATTCGTCGGAGACCCCCAATGTGGTATACCAATCTTCATATCTCGACGAGACAAAGCGATTTTGAGATGTGTGTCCGTCCGTCCCTCCGTCCGTCCGTCTGTCCATTATATTTTGTAAACACGCTCCAGGCCGCAATTATGGGCCGATCGTCACAAAATTTTGTATGGAGGTCGGGTTCAGATCAGAATAGATCCCTATTCTTATTGGTGATGATCGTGAAATATTTAGCGGGTGAAATGGACCAAAAACATAATATTTATCCAATTTTCTAGCGGCTCTGTAGGTCTCAATAATAGTCCGATCAACGCGTAATTTTAAATAAGGTAAGAGTATATCACAAAGGAGAAGCTTGCAATTTGAGATGGCGATCGGATAATATTTAGAGGGTTAAATGGACCAAAACTTTTGTGTGAAAATTGTGAAAATTTTTAATTTACAGCTTTTATCTTAATTCCTGGAAGTGACATTCCGGACAAGTGAGATATACTTGAAAGTGGAACGCTTGACCTTTCAATTGATGCCAATTATGTTGGTGTACATGCTAAGATAACAGAGTTACAGCCTAATATATTCCATTATTTGTTTGTAGTGTAATAATAAACTCGCTAGAAGTCCCAATTATACATCAATAGTCACGAAAATTTGCACCGGGTAAGAGTATAGGTCGAAAAAGATGCCTACAATTTTGAATGACGATCTGATATTCTTAAGCGGGTGAAATGGACCATTACTTTTGTATGAAAAATATAAAAATTTTATTTTTGGTCGATATTTTAATTTCTTGAGGACATACATATATATTATGCAAAGTAGCCTACATATGGAAAAAAACTACTGACCTTTCCTCTGATGTAAATTGCAATAAAGTGTTTGCTAGATAACGGGCCTACTGCCTAATATATAATGGGTTCTGTGTAGAGAACCACATTTTTATCCCATGCTACATATTGTCTCTCCAAAAGTTTATGTAACACCACGAAATATTCGTCCTAGTCCACTTATTTGGTATGCCAAAATTCATATCTCGACGAGATAACGCGATTTTGCGATGTGTGTCCGTCCATTGAAAATTTTAAAGAAGCTTAAGGCCGTAATTATGGACCGATTGTAACGAATTTTTTAAGGAGGTTGGGTTCGGACCGGAATAGAAATGATTAGTTTTTGGTGATGATCGTGAAATGTTCAGGGGATGAAATGGACCAAAAACACAATTTAAACCAATTTTGTAGCGGCTCTGTAGGTCAAAATAATAACCCGCAAAATTTTAAACAAAGTTTGAGTTTGCGACGAAGAAGAAGCGTACAAACCAACGTGAAGATCAGATAATATTTAGCGGGTTAAATGGACTGAAACTTTTGTGTGAAATTGGTAAAAATTTTAACAACGGAAATAGTAGTACTACCTAAATGGGTTTCATTACATTTTAGTTTGTGTGAACTAAATTTTCCTTTCCTGCTACAAAAATGTTTTTGTCATGCTAGATAACTTTTTTTTTGTTTTGGTCATAAGTATTATACATTTCATCTCTGATATTTGATAATTAAATTTTCACAATCATTGAAAAGAAGTTCCGTGGAGATCGATTGTCTAGGGATAGTGGTATAGGGTATCCCATGGTCGGCTCCGTCCGACTATAGACTTTTCTTACTTGTTGTTACATATGTTCAATTTCAATGAAATTTTGAAGACTTAGCAATCAGTAGAAGTCATCATTATTTACACAAGTAATTATAGTTGGGAAGGAATTGACCAAGGCTACTGTTATTAAGTATCATATCTTTGAGAGACTTCTTAAGATGAATGTTTTATTATGATATATATCTAAATCATTAGAATACTTATTGCCGTAAAGGCTTTCGGATCCTGAAACATACAAAAATACCATAGTAGCTCCATAACAACCCTGAATAGGTATATAATGCCTTCATGTCTCCTATATTTATTCGTTAAAATATTAAAAACGTTAATATAATTATGGCATTCCATTATATTTTATCGTAGTCGGGGCAGCAAAGCGCACCGGGTTCAGCTAGTAATCATTTAAATTCAATTATTATTGGCATTTGTGATTTTCTCCAACCTTTTTGAAAGCGTAAGGATTCTGTTTCTGTCCGTTTTCAAACCATGTGTTATATAGAATTCCGCCTGAATTCCATCCGTTATTCTTAACAAATATTTGTCTGCTTCTATATCCTTCGACTCCCTTAATGTGCTTTCCTTGAAGTTTTCAGGAAGTATATATTGAGAATCCATATTGTAACAGTTTGAAAGTATGTTTCTGACTAATAAAATTATTATAATATAGGTGTGCATTTATAGATCGAACATTTTAATGAAGAGTGCGATTTATGTTTTTCATGATTTGTGTATTAAATTGCGGAGAAATGGGGTGGCATTTAGATATTGTGATGAAAAGCAACATAAGCATATTTTCAAATTTTATTTCAAGGTCAAGCTGAAGCATACTTTTGCCTCTATTTGATGTTCCAACCACATTTCTTATCATTGAAAAAGGTCCAATAATCCATAATAATAACAAATTGAATATTGAGTAATACTTACACAACATTCATGGCTAACGCTCTAGCTTAAAACATATAATATCAGATGAAAAGTTTTGCAAAATTTACTATATCGACTAATTGAATACATTTTTCCCTCCAAATAAAATATTGACAACATAATGAATTTCATAAAGATGAATAAAACAATTGAAAATATTTTTATTATTGAAAGATATATAGTGAATTTGAACAAAAAAAAAAAAAAAAAAATATATATATATATATATATATATATATATATATATATATATATATATATTATTTTTAATACTTACTTTTGAGCTGAGATATGTCTAACGCGTTATCTTTCCTAGTTACATCCTTCATCAGAGTTAAAGCATTTTGTTTTAACTCTGGATGCCTCTCCCGGATTCTCAATAGATAAAAATGTGTTTGCACACTTGAAGGCATTTTAATGCAACAAATTTAAATTTAAAACACAATTTTTTGACACTTTTTGGGATGGACTTAAGGCAACCAGTTTCCACAACTGAATGTTTTTCAATAAAGCTAAATGGACATGAATTGAGTATAATCCCAAGTCTAGAATTGAGTCTAATCCCAATTGTACCATGAAAGAGAAAATCACCATTTCGAAAATGTTATATGTTCACTTTTTTCCTTCTCTTGGATCATATATCCTCGCTGAGTTCATTTTCTCCACTGTCTTATACTCATGTTGAGTTCATTTTATCGAAATACGCACTTTATTGAGAATTGAATAATAGAAAGAATAAATATGTAAACGAAATACTCTTACTGTATTGTTTAATAAAAGATTTGTTTATATTCGATTAAATGTAAACAAATCACATATATTGTCGTTGACAAAACACAAAATTTTTGATCAATGTATCGAACTCCAACCCACTTATATAATGTAGAGAGAGAACATTTATATATATGAATCAACAAATGGTGACCATAGAAATTTACTCCTGGATGGCGTTCTCATCAAATCCCTTCAATATACAAGTATATATACGAATCAAAGTATTGATTGTATTCCAGCATCAAAATCCGCCTTCAACCCAATCCCCACATCACACTTGACCCCCTACCCCCTCCAAATGATGGTCAACATAAACACATGCATTGCAGACTCAAACTGGGTAATAACCACAATGGGCAAGAATTTCTATGAACAAAGAAATATTCGTGTAGCATTGAGTACTGCAGATTTGTTTACATTTGTCTAAATATAAGCAAATTGCCCAAATGCTCGTTGACAAAAAATCAAATTTGTGGTCAATGTATCGATCACCAGTACGCTAACATGGAGTAAAACAATGGAAAGAATTTGTACGAAACATTTCATGGCCACTTAATGTTTACTCATGGGTTTTTGTTGCAATATGAGAAACTCTGACATTCATCTCAACTCATAGCGTTATGAAATTCAAAAGACGAACGAACCTGACCATCATCAATAATTTCACAAACTTGTGAAATTAATTGGGTATACATTGAACTTTATTTAAGATTATTTGCTTTTTATACGAAAACTGTCAACTGACCACCATCAATAATTTCACAATATTGTGAAATTAATTGGGGATACATATGTTAAGTTATGAACTTGATTGGACATGCTCACAGAGAGACTGGCGGACGGACGGAAAAATCCACTTTGATTACGATCATGTTTTGGCATGCTTACGGACAGACATATATTGAAATGTATTTTGTTTACATTAGCGATCAAATGTGGTTCTCTCTCAACTTCTCGGTCTGGCTCCTTCCCACGCATATACAGGTTAAATGTGGTTCTCTCCTCAAATCTCGGTCTCGCTCTCTTCAGCACATATACAGGAGGTAAAATATGCAACATTGTTTCATATTTTGCTTCACACATACAAGTGGTAAAATATGCAACATTGTTTCATATTTTGCTTCCCGCATACAGGAGGTAAAATATGCAACATTGTTTCATATTTTGCTTCACACATACAGGAGGTAAAATATGCAACATTGTTTCATATTTTGCCTCGCTTATATTTAAACGCTTACATATGTATGTATGTATTCTTGATTATATTATCGCAAAAATGTGGTTCATACACATATATACAGGTTAAGTGTGGTTCTCTATCAACTTCTCGGTTTGGATCTGATTAAATGCGGTTCTCTCCTCAAATTTTGGTCTCGCTCTCTTCATCATATATACAGGAGGTAAAATAAGCAACATTGTTTCATATTTTGCTTCACACAAACAGGAGGTAAAATATGCAACATTGTTTCATATTTTGCTTCACACAAACAGGAGGTAAAATATGCAACATTGTTTCATATTTTGACTCGCATATATTTAAACGCTTACATATGTATGTATGTGTTCTTGATTATATTATCGAAAAATGTGGGTCTCTCTCAAATTCTCGAGCTCTCTCCCCCTCATCCGTTCATATAGGTGGCTTAGCCTATCATATTTCTTGTAATTTTTTGTTGTTTTAACCCACTGTGCAGTTAAATTTAACCCTCGCTCTCCAAATACTCTCTCTCTCTCTCACACACACACACAGGCAGGAATTAAAAAGGTATCAAATTACTGGTCTGGAAGCCCCATTACCCCTCTACTCAGAAGCATTCAAGTCTCAAGAAATACAAGGGTGAGCTATGCCAAACCCATTACATGTCCATATGGGAGCAAATATCTCATGACCCATTACATCTACAGTCTTCCTTCTTACGTTGTCTGTTAAGCTATCCTTGACACACTATCCATGCAATTTAGATGACGATATCGAATTCCGTTTGAAAGATAGACGCAGAAGCATCAAAGTCTCAAGAAATACAAGGGTAAGCTTTGTCAAACCCATTACATGTCCATATGGGAGCAAATATCTCATGACCCATTACATCTACAGCCTTCCTTCTTACGTTGTTTGTTAAGCTATCCTTGACACACCATCCATGCAATTTAGATGACGATATCGAATTCCGTTTGAAAGATAGACGCAGAAGCATCAAAGTCTCAAGAAATACAAGGGTAAGCTTTGTCAAACCCATTACATGTCCATATGGGAGCAAATATCTCATGACCCATAGCATCTACAATCTTCCCTCTTACGTTGTTTGTTAAGCTATCCTTGACAAACCATCCATGCAATTTAGATGATGATATCGAATTCCGTTTTAAGATAGACGCAGAAGCATCCAAGTCTCAAGAAACACAAGTGTAAGCTTTGTCAAACCCATTACATGTCCATATGAGAGCATATATTTCATGACCCATAGCATCTACAATCTTCCCTCTTACGTTGTTTGTTAAGCTATCCTTGACACACAATCCATGCAATTTAGATGACGATATCGAATTCTGTTTGAAAGATAGACGCAGAAGCATCAAAGTCTCAAGAAATACAAGGGTAAGCTTTGTCAAACCCATTACATGTCCATATGGGAGCAAATATCTCATGACCCATTACATCTACAGTCTTCCTTCTTACGTTGTTTGTTAAGCTATCCTTGACACACAATCCATGCAATTTAGATGATGATATCGAATTCCGTTTGGAAGATAGACGCAGAAGCATCCAACTCTCAAGAAAAACAAGTGTAAGCTTTTTCAAACCCATTACATGTCCATATGAGAGCATATATCTCATGACCCATAGCATCTACAATCTTCCCTCTTACGTTGTTTGTTAAGCAATCCTTGACACACCATCCATGCAATTTAGATGACGATATCGAATTCCGTTTGAAAGATAGACGCAGAAGCATCAAAGTCTCAAGAAATACAAGGGTAAGCTTTGTCAAACCCATTACATGTCCATATGAGAGCATATATCTCATGACCCATAGCATCTACAACCTTCTTTCTTACGCTGTTTGTTAAGCTATCCTTGACACATAATCCATGCAATTTAGATGACGATATCGAATTCCGTTTGAAGATAGACGCAGAAGCATTTAAGTCTCAAGAAATACAAGGGTGAGCTATGTCAAACCCATTACATGTCCATATGAGAGCATATATCTCATGACCCATAGCATCTATAACCTTCTATCTTACGCTGTTTGTTAAGCTATCCTTGACACACCATCCATGCAATTTAGATGACGATATCGAATTCCGTTTGAAAGATAGACGCAGAAGCATTCAAGTCTCATGAAATACAAAGGTGAGCTATGCCAAACCCATTACATGTCCATATGGGAGCAAATATCTCATGACCAATTACATCTACAGTCTTCCTTCTTATGTTGTCTGTTAAGCTATCCTTGACACACCATCCATGCAATTTAAATGACGATATCGAATTCCGTTTGAAAGATAGACGCAGAAGCATCAAAGTCTCAAGAAATACAAGGGTAAGCTTTGTCAAACCCATTACATGTCCATATGGGAGCAAATATCTCATGACCCATTACATCTACAGCCTTCCTTCTTACGTTGTTTGTTAAGCAATCCTTGACACACCATCCATGCAATTTAGATGACGATATCGAATTCCGTTTGAAAGATAGACGCAGAAGCATCAAAGTCTCAAGAAATACAAGGGTAAGCTTTGTCAAACCCATTACATGTCCATATTGGAGCAAATATCTCATGACCCATAGCATCTACAATCTTCCCTCTTACGTTGTTTGTTAAGCTATCCTTGACACACCATCCATGCAATTTAGATGATGATATCGAATTCCGTTTGAAAGATAGACGCAGAAGCATCCAAGTCTCAAGAAAAACAAGTGTATGCTTTGTCAAACCCATTACATGTCCATATGAGAGCATATATTTCATGACCCATAGCATCTACAATCTTCCCTCTTACGTTGTTTGTTAAGCTATCCTTGGCACACAATCCATGCAATTTAGATGACGATATCGAATTCCGTTTGAAAGATAGACGCAGAAGCATCCAAGTCTCAAGAAAAACAAGTGTAAGCTTTGTCAAACCGATTACATGTCCATATGGCAGCAAATATCTCATGACCCATAGCATCTACAATCTTCCCTCTTACGTTGTTTGTTAAGCTATCCTTGACACACCATCCATGCAATTTAGATGACGATATCGAATTCCGTTTGAAAGATAGACGCAGAAGCATCCAAGTCTCAAGAAAAACAAGTGTAAGCTTTGTCAAACCCATTACATGTCCATATGGCAGCAAATATCTCATGACCCATTACATCTTCAGTCTTCCTTGCTACGTTGGTTGTTGAGCAATCCTTGACACACCATCCATGCAATTTAGATGACGATATCGAATTCCGTTTGAAAGATAGACGCAGAAGCATAAAAGTCTCAAGAAATACAAGGGTAAGCTTTGTCTAACCCATTACATGTCCATATGGGAGCAAATATCTCATGACCCATTACATCTACAGTCTTCTTTCTTACGTTGTTTGTTAAGCTATCCTTGACACACCATCCATGCAATTTAGATGACGATATCGAATTCCGTTTGAAGATAGACGCAGAAGCATTTAAGTCTCAAGAAATACAAGGGTGAGCTATGTCAAACCCATTACATGTCCATATGAGAGCATATATCTCATGACCCATAGCATCTATAACCTTCTATCTTACGCTGTTTGTTAAGCTATCCTTGACACACCATCCATGCAATTTAGATGACGATATCGAATTCCGTTTGAAAGATAGACGCAGAAGCATTCAAGTCTCATGAAATACAAAGGTGAGCTATGCCAAACCCATTACATGTCCATATGGGAGCAAATATCTCATGACCAATTACATCTACAGTCTTCCTTCTTATGTTGTCTGTTAAGCTATCCTTGACACACCATCCATGCAATTTAAATGACGATATCGAATTCCGTTTGAAAGATAGACGCAGAAGCATCAAAGTCTCAAGAAATACAAGGGTAAGCTTTGTCAAACCCATTACATGTCCATATGGGAGCAAATATCTCATGACCCATTACATCTACAGCCTTCCTTCTTACGTTGTTTGTTAAGCAATCCTTGACACACCATCCATGCAATTTAGATGACGATATCGAATTCCGTTTGAAAGATAGACGCAGAAGCATCAAAGTCTCAAGAAATACAAGGGTAAGCTTTGTCAAACCCATTACATGTCCATATTGGAGCAAATATCTCATGACCCATAGCATCTACAATCTTCCCTCTTACGTTGTTTGTTAAGCTATCCTTGACACACCATCCATGCAATTTAGATGATGATATCGAATTCCGTTTGAAAGATAGACGCAGAAGCATCCAAGTCTCAAGAAAAACAAGTGTATGCTTTGTCAAACCCATTACATGTCCATATGAGAGCATATATTTCATGACCCATAGCATCTACAATCTTCCCTCTTACGTTGTTTGTTAAGCTATCCTTGGCACACAATCCATGCAATTTAGATGACGATATCGAATTCCGTTTGAAAGATAGACGCAGAAGCATCCAAGTCTCAAGAAAAACAAGTGTAAGCTTTGTCAAACCGATTACATGTCCATATGGCAGCAAATATCTCATGACCCATAGCATCTACAATCTTCCCTCTTACGTTGTTTGTTAAGCTATCCTTGACACACCATCCATGCAATTTAGATGACGATATCGAATTCCGTTTGAAAGATAGACGCAGAAGCATCCAAGTCTCAAGAAAAACAAGTGTAAGCTTTGTCAAACCCATTACATGTCCATATGGCAGCAAATATCTCATGACCCATTACATCTTCAGTCTTCCTTGCTACGTTGGTTGTTGAGCAATCCTTGACACACCATCCATGCAATTTAGATGACGATATCGAATTCCGTTTGAAAGATAGACGCAGAAGCATAAAAGTCTCAAGAAATACAAGGGTAAGCTTTGTCTAACCCATTACATGTCCATATGGGAGCAAATATCTCATGACCCATTACATCTACAGTCTTCTTTCTTACGTTGTTTGTTAAGCTATCCTTGACACACCATCCATGCAATTTAGATGACGATATCGAATTCCGTTTGAAAGATAGACGCAGAAGCATTCAAGTCTCAAGAAATACAAGGGTGAGCTATGCCAAACCCATTACATGTCCATATGGGAGCAAATATCTCATGACCAATTACACCTACAGTCTTCCTTCTTACGTTGTCTGTTAAGCTATCCTTGACACCCATCCATGCAATTTAGATGACGATATCGAATTCCGTTTGAAAGATAGACGCAGAAGCATCAAAGTCTCAAGAAATACAAGGGTAAGCTTTGTCAAACCCAGTACATGTCCATATGGGAGCAAATATCTCATGACCCATTACATCTACAGCCTTCCTTCTTACGTTGTTTGTTAAGCTATCCTTGACACACCATCCATGTAATTTAGATGACGATATCGAATTCCGTTTGAAAGATAGACGCAGAAGCATCAAAGTCTCAAGAAATACAAGGGTAAGCTTTGTCAAACCCATTACATGTCCATATGAGAGCATATATTTCATGACCCATTACATCTACAGTCTTCCCTCTTACGCTGTTTGTTAAGCTATCCTTGGCACACAATCCATGCAATTTAGATGACGTTATCGAATTCCGTTTGAAAGATAGACGCAGAAGCATCAAAGTCTCAAGAAATACAAGGGTAAGCTTTGTCAAATCCATTACATGTCCATATGGTAGCAAATATCTCATGACCCATTACATCTACAGTCTTCCTTCTTACGTTGTTTGTTAAGCTATCCTTGACACACAATCCATGCAATTTAGATGATGATATCGAATTCCGCTTGAAAGATAGACGCAGAAGCATTAAAGTCTCAAGAAATACAAGGGTAAGCTTTGTCAAACCCATTACATGTCCATATGAGAGCATATATCTCATGACCCATAGCATCAACAATCTTCCCTCTTACGTTGTTTGTTAAGCTATCCTTGACACACCATCCATGCAATTTAGATGACGATATCGAATTCCGTTTGAAAGATAGACGCAGAAGCATCCAAGTCTCAAGAAAAACAAGTGTAAGCTTTGTCAAACCCATTACATGTCCATATGGCAGCAAATATCTCATGACCCATTACATCTTCAGTCTTCCTTGCTACGTTGGTTGTTGAGCTATCCTTGACACACCATCCATGCAATTTAGATGATGATATCGAATTCCGTTTGAAAGATAGACGCAGAAGCATTCAAATCTCAAGAAATACAAGGGTGAGCTATGCCAAACCCATTACATGTCCATATGGCAGCAAATATCTCATGACCAATTACATCTACAGTCTTCCTTCTTACGTTGTCTGTTAAGCTATCCTTGACACATCATCCATGCAATTTAGATGACGATATCGAATTCCGTTTGAAAGATAGACGCAGAAGCATCAAAGTCTCAAGAAATACAAGGGTAAGCTTTGTCAAACCCAGTACATGTCCATATGGGAGCAAATATCTCATGACCCATTACATCTACAGCCTTCCTTCTTACGTTGTTTGTTAAGCTATCCTTGACACACCATCCATGTAATTTAGATGACGATATCGAATTCCGTTTGAAAGATAGACGCAGAAGCATCAAAGTCTCAAGAAATACAAGGGTAAGCTTTGTCAAACCCATTACATGTCCATATGGGAGCATATATTTCATGACCCATTACATCTACAGTCTTCCCTCTTACGCTGTTTGTTAAGCTATCCTTGGCACACAATCCATGCAATTTAGATGACGTTATCGAATTCCGTTTGAAAGATAGACGCAGAAGCATCAAAGTCTCAAGAAATACAAAATGGGAGCAAATATCTCATGACCCATTACATCTACAGTCTTCCTTCTTACGTTGTTTGTTAAGCTATCCTTGACACACAATCCGTGCAATTTAGATGATGATATCGAATTCCGTTTGAAAGATAGACGCAGAAGCATCCAAGTCTCAAGAAAAACAAGTGTATGCTTTGTCAAACCCATTACATGTCCATATGAGAGCATATATCTCATGACCCATACCATCTACAATCTTCCCTCTTACGTTGTTTGTTAAGCTATCCTTGACACACCATCCATGCAATTTAGATGACGATATCGAATTCCGTTCGAAAGATAGACGCAGAAGCATCCAAGTCTCAAGAAAAACACGTGTAAGCTTTGTCAAACCCATTACATGTCCATATGGCAGCAAATATCTCATGACCCATTACATCTTCAGTCTTCCTTGCTACGTTGTTTGTTGAGCTATCCTTGACACACCATCCATGCAATTTAGATGATGATATCGAATTCCGTTTGAAAGATAGACGCAGAAGCATCCAAGTCTCAAGAAAAACAAGTGTATGCTTTGTCAAACCCATTACATGTCCATATGGGAGCATATATCTCATGACCCATTACATCTACAGTCTTCCTTCTTACGTTTTCTGTTAAGCTATCCTTGACACACCATCCATGCAATTTAGATGACGATATCGAATTCCGTTTAAAAGATAGACGCAGAAGCATCAAAGTCTCAAGAAATACAAGGGTAAGCTTTGTCAAACCCATTACATGTCCATATGGGAGCAAATATCTCATGACCCATTACATCTACAGTCTTCTTTCTTACTTTGTTTGTTAAGCTATCCTTGACACACCATCCATGCAATTTAGATGACGATATCGAATTCCGTTTGAAAGATAGACGCAGAAGCATTCAAGTCTAAAGAAATACAAGGGTGAGCTATGCCAAACCCATTACATGTCCATATGGGAGCAAATATCTCATGACCCATTACATCTACAGTCTTCCTTCTTACGTTTTCTGTTAAGATAGTCTTGACACACCATCCATGCAATTTAGATGACGATATCGAATTCCGTTTGAAAGATAGACGCAGAAGCATCAAAGTCTCAAGAAATACAAGGGTAAGCTTTGTCAAACCCATTACATGTCCATATAGGAGCAAATATCTCATGACCCATTACATCTACAGCCTTCCTTCTTACGTTGTTTGTTAAGCAATCCTTGACACACCATCCATGCATTTTAGATGACGATATCGAATTCCGTTTGAAAGATAGACGCAGAAGCATCAAAGTCTCAAGAAATACAAGGGTAAGTTTTGTCAAACCCATTACATGTCCATATGGGAGCAAATATCTCATGACCCATATCATCTACAATCTTCCCTCTTACGTTGTTTGTTAAGCTATCCTTGACACACCATCCATGCAATTTAGATGATGATATCGAATTCCGTTTGAAAAATAGACGCAGAAGCATCCAAGTCTCAAGAAACACAAGTGTAAGCTTTGTCAAACCCATTACATGTCCATATGAGAGCATATATTTCATGACCCATAGCATCTACAATCTTCCCTCTTACGTTGTTTGTTAAGCTATCCTTGACACACAATCCATGCAATTTAGATGACGATATCGAATTCCGTTTGAAAGATAGACGCAGAAGCATCCAAGTCTCAAGAAAAACAAGCGTAAGCTTTGTCAAACCCATTACATGTCCATATGAGCGCATATATCTCATGACCCATAGCATCTACAATCTTCCCTCTTACGTTGTTTGTTAAGCTATCCTTGACACACCATCCATGCAATTTAGATGACGATATCGAATTCCGTTTGAAAGATAGACGCAGAAGCATCCAAGTCTCAAGAAAAACAAGTGTAAGCTTTGTCAAACCCATTACATGTCCATATGAGAGCATATATCTCATGACCCATAGCATTTACAACCTTCTTTCTTACGCTGTTTGTTAAGCTATCCTTGACACACCATCCATGCAATTTAGATGATGATATCGAATTCCGTTTGAAAGATAGACGCAGAAGCATCAAAGTCTCAAGAAATACAAGGGTAAGCTTTCTCAAACCCATTACATGTCCATATGGGAGCAAATATCTCATGACCCATTACATCTACAGCCTTCCTTCTTACGTTGTTTGTTAAGCAATCCTTGACACACCATCCATGCAATTTAGATGACGATATCGAATTCCGTTTGAAAGATAGACGCAGAAACATCAAAGTCTCAAGAAATACAAGGGTAAGTTTTGTCAAACCCATTACATGTCCATATGGGAGCAAATATCTCATGACCCATAGCATCTACAATCTTCCCTCTTACGTTGTTTGTTAAGCTATCCTTTACACACCATCCATGCAATTTAGATGATGATATCGAATTCCGTTTGAAAGATAGACGCAGAAGCATCCAAGTCTCAAGAAACACAAGTGTAAGCTTTGTCAAACCCATTACATGTCCATATGAGAGCATATATTTCATGACCCATAGCATCTACAATCCTCCCTCTTACGTTGTTTGTTAAGCTATCCTTGACACACAATCCATGCAATTTAGATGACGATATCGAATTCCGTTTGAAAGATAGACGCAGAAACATCCAAGTCTCAAGAAAAACAAGTGTAAGCTTTGTCAAACCCATTACATGTCCATATGAGCGCATATATCTCATGACCCATAGCATCTACAATCTTCCCTCTTACGTTGTTTGTTAAGCTATCCTTGACACACCATCCATGCAATTTAGATGACGATATCGAATTCCGTTTGAAAGATAGACGCAGAAGCATCCAAGTCTCAAGAAAAACAAGTGTAAGCTTTGTCAAACCCATTACATGTCCATATGGCAGCAAATATCTCATGACCCATTACATCTTCCGTCTTCCTTGCTACGCTCTGTGTTGAGCTATCCTTGACACACAATCCATGCAATTTAGATGATGATATCGAATTCCGTTTGAAAGATAGACGCAGAAGCATTCAAGTCTTAAGAAATACAAGGGTGAGCTATGTCAAACCCATTACATGTCCATATGAGAGCATATATCTCATGACCCATACCATCTACAATCTTCCCTCTTACGTTGTTTGTTAAGCTATCCTTGACACACCATCCATGCAATTTAGATGACGATATCGAATTCCGTTCGAAAGATAGACGCAGAAGCATCCAAGTCTCAAGAAATACAAGGGTGAGCTATGCCAAACCCATTACATGTCCATATGGGAGTAAATATCTCATGACCCATTACATCTACAGTCTTCCTTCTTACGTTGTCTGTTAAGCTATCCTTGACACACCATCCATGCAATTTAGATGACGATATCGAATTCCGTTTGAAAGATAGACGCAGAAGCATCAAAGTCTCAAGAAATACAAGGGTAAGCTTTGTCAAACCCATTACATGTCCATATGGGAGCAAATATCTCATGACCCATTACATCTACAGCCTTCCTTCTTACGTTGTTTGTTAAGCAATCCTTGACACACCATCCATGCAATTTAGATGACGATATCGAATTCCGTTTGAAAGATAGACGCAGAAGCATCAAAGTCTCAAGAAATACAAGGGTAAGCTTTGTCAAACCTATTACATGTCCATATGGGAGCAAATATCTCATGACCCATAGCATCTACAATCTTCCCTCTTACGTTGTTTGTTAAGCTATCCTTGACACACCATCCATGCAATTTAGATGATGATATCGAATTCCGTTTGAAAGATAGACGCAGAAGCATCCAAGTCTCAAGAAACACAAGTGTAAGCTTTGTCATACCCATTACATGTCCATATGAGAGCATATATTTCATGACCCATAGCATCTACAGTCTTCCCTCTTACGTTGTTTGTTAAGGTATCCTTGACACACAATCCATGCAATTTAGATGACGATATCGAATTCCGTTTGAAAGATAGACGCAGAAGCATCAAAGTCTCAAGAAATACAAGGGTAAGCTTGGTCAAACCCATTACATGTCCATATGGGAGCAAATATCTCATGACCCATTACATCTACAGTCTTCTTTCTTACGTTGTTTGTTAAGCAATCCTTGACACACCATCCATGCAATTTAGATGACGATATCGAATTCCGTTTGAAAGATAGACGCAGAAGCATCCAAGTCTCAAGAAAAACAAGTGTAAGCTTTGTCAAACCCATTACATGTCCATATGGGAGCAAATATCTCATGACCCATTACATCTACAGCCTTCCTTCTTACGTTGTTTGTTAAGCAATCCTTGACACACCATCCATGCAATTTAGATGACGATATCGAATTCCGTTTGAAAGATAGACGCAGAAGCATCAAAGTCTCAAGAAATACAAGGGTAAGCTTTGTCAAACCCATTACATGTCCATATGGGAGCAAATATCTCATGACCCATTACATCTACAGTCTTCTTTCTTACGTTGTTTGTTAAGCTATCCTTGACACACCATCCATGCGATTTAGATGATGATATCGAATTCCGTTTGAAAGATAGACGCAGAAGCATCCAAGTCTCAAGAAAAACAAGCGTAAGCTTTGTCAAACCCATTACATGTCCATATGAGAGCATATATCTCATGACCCATAGCATCTACAATCTTCCCTCTTACGTTGTTTGTTAAGCTATCCTTGACACACCATCCATGCAATTTAGATGATGATATCGAATTCCGTTTGAAAGATAGACGCAGAAGCATCCAAGTCTCAAGAAACACAAGTGTAAGCTTTGTCAAACCCATTACATGTCCCTATGGGAGCAAATATCTCATGACCCATTACATCTACAGTCTTCCTTCTTACGTTCTTAGCTAAGCTATCCTTGACACACAATCCATGCAATTTAGATGACGATATCAAATTCCGTTTGAAAGATAGACGCAGAAGCATCAAAGTCTCAAGAAATACAAGGGTAAGTTTGTCAAACCCATTACATGTCCATATGGGAGCAAATATCTCATGACCCATTACATCTACAGTCTTCCTTCTTACGTTGTTTGTTAAGCTATCCTTGACACAAACCATGCAATTTAGATGATGATATCGAATTCCGTTTGAAAGATAGACGCAGAAGCATCCAAGTCTCAAGAAAAACAAGTGTAAGCTTTGTCAAACCCATTACATGTCCATACGAGAGCATATATCTCATGACCCATAGCATCTACAATCTTCCCTCTTACGTTGTTTGTTAA
Organism: Musca autumnalis; assembly: GCF_047663935.1. Lineage (NCBI taxonomy): Eukaryota > Metazoa > Arthropoda > Insecta > Diptera > Muscidae > Musca > Musca autumnalis. The sequence goes on from NW_027411735.1 coordinate 67,139, forward strand.
GCTATCCTTGACACACCATCCATGCAATTTAGATGACGATATCGAATTCCGCTTGAAAGATAGACGCAGAAGCATCAAAGTCTCAAGAAATTCAAGGGTAAGTTTTGTCAAACCCATTACATGTCCATATGGGAGCAAATATCTCATGACCCATTACATCTACAGTCTTCTTTCTTACGTTGTTTGTTAAGCTATCCTTGACACACAATCCATGCAATTTAGATGACGATATCGAATTCCGTTTGAAAGATAGACGCAGAAGCATCCAAATCTCAAGAAATACAAGGGTAAGTTTTGTCAACCCATTACATGTCCATATGGGAGCAAATATCTCATGACCCATTACATCTACAGTCTTCCTTCTTACGTTGTTTGTTAAGCTATCCTTGACACACAATCCATGCAATTTAGATGACGATATCGAATTCCGTTTGAAAGATAGACGCAGACGCATCAAAGTCTCAAGAAATACAAGAGTAAGCTTTGTCAAATCCATTACATGTCCATATGAGAGCATATATCTCATGACCCATAGCATCTACAATCTTCCCTCTTACGCTGTTTGTTAAGCTATCCTTGACACACCATCCATGCAAGTTAGATGACGATATCGAATTCCGTTTGAAAGATAGACGCAGAATCATCAAAGTCTCAAGAAATACAAGGGTAACTTTTGTCAAACCCATTACATGTCCATATGGGAGCAAATATCTCATGACCCATTACATCTACAGTCTTCCTTCTTACGTTGTTTGTTAAGCTATCCTTGACACACAATCCATGCAGTTTAGATGATGATATCGAATTCCGTTTGAAAGATAGACGCAGAAGCATCCAAGTCTCAAGAAAAACAAGTGTAAGCTTTGTCAAACCCATTACATGTCCATATGGGAGCATATATCTCATGACCCATAGCATCTACAACCTTCTTTCTTACGCTGTTTGTTAAGCTATCCTTGACACACCATCCATACAATTTAGATGACGATATCGAATTCCGTTTGAAAGATAGACGCAGAAGCATCAAAGTCTCAAGAAATACAAGGGTAAGCTTTGTCAAATCCATTACATGTCCATATGGCAGCAAATATCTCATGACCAATTACATCTACAGTCTTCCTTCTTACGTTGTCTGTTAAGCTATCCTTGACACACCATCCATGCAATTTAGATGACGATATCGAATTCCGTTTGAAAGATAGACGCAGAAGCATCAAAGTCTCAAGAAATACAAGGGTAAGCTTTGTCAAACCCAGTACATGTCCATATGGGAGCAAATATCTCATGACCCATTACATCTACAGCCTTCCTTCTTACGTTGTTTGTTAAGCTATCCTTGACACACCATCCATGTAATTTAGATGACGATATCGAATTCCGTTTGAAAGATAGACGCAGAAGCATCAAAGTCTCAAGAAATACAAGGGTAAGCTTTGTCAAACCCATTACATGTCCATATGGGAGCATATATTTCATGACCCATTACATCTACAGTCTTCCCTCTTACGCTGTTTGTTAAGCTATCCTTGGCACACAATCCATGCAATTTAGATGACGTTATCGAATTCCGTTTGAAAGATAGACGCAGAAGCATCAAAGTCTCAAGAAATACAAAATGGGAGCAAATATCTCATGACCCATTACATCTACAGTCTTCCTTCTTACGTTGTTTGTTAAGCTATCCTTGACACACAATCCGTGCAATTTAGATGATGATATCGAATTCCGTTTGAAAGATAGACGCAGAAGCATCCAAGTCTCAAGAAAAACAAGTGTATGCTTTGTCAAACCCATTACATGTCCATATGAGAGCATATATCTCATGACCCATACCATCTACAATCTTCCCTCTTACGTTGTTTGTTAAGCTATCCTTGACACACCATCCATGCAATTTAGATGACGATATCGAATTCCGTTCGAAAGATAGACGCAGAAGCATCCAAGTCTCAAGAAAAACACGTGTAAGCTTTGTCAAACCCATTACATGTCCATATGGCAGCAAATATCTCATGACCCATTACATCTTCAGTCTTCCTTGCTACGTTGTTTGTTGAGCTATCCTTGACACACCATCCATGCAATTTAGATGATGATATCGAATTCCGTTTGAAAGATAGACGCAGAAGCATCCAAGTCTCAAGAAAAACAAGTGTATGCTTTGTCAAACCCATTACATGTCCATATGGGAGCATATATCTCATGACCCATTACATCTACAGTCTTCCTTCTTACGTTTTCTGTTAAGCTATCCTTGACACACCATCCATGCAATTTAGATGACGATATCGAATTCCGTTTAAAAGATAGACGCAGAAGCATCAAAGTCTCAAGAAATACAAGGGTAAGCTTTGTCAAACCCATTACATGTCCATATGGGAGCAAATATCTCATGACCCATTACATCTACAGTCTTCTTTCTTACTTTGTTTGTTAAGCTATCCTTGACACACCATCCATGCAATTTAGATGACGATATCGAATTCCGTTTGAAAGATAGACGCAGAAGCATTCAAGTCTAAAGAAATACAAGGGTGAGCTATGCCAAACCCATTACATGTCCATATGGGAGCAAATATCTCATGACCCATTACATCTACAGTCTTCCTTCTTACGTTTTCTGTTAAGATAGTCTTGACACACCATCCATGCAATTTAGATGACGATATCGAATTCCGTTTGAAAGATAGACGCAGAAGCATCAAAGTCTCAAGAAATACAAGGGTAAGCTTTGTCAAACCCATTACATGTCCATATAGGAGCAAATATCTCATGACCCATTACATCTACAGCCTTCCTTCTTACGTTGTTTGTTAAGCAATCCTTGACACACCATCCATGCATTTTAGATGACGATATCGAATTCCGTTTGAAAGATAGACGCAGAAGCATCAAAGTCTCAAGAAATACAAGGGTAAGTTTTGTCAAACCCATTACATGTCCATATGGGAGCAAATATCTCATGACCCATATCATCTACAATCTTCCCTCTTACGTTGTTTGTTAAGCTATCCTTGACACACCATCCATGCAATTTAGATGATGATATCGAATTCCGTTTGAAAAATAGACGCAGAAGCATCCAAGTCTCAAGAAACACAAGTGTAAGCTTTGTCAAACCCATTACATGTCCATATGAGAGCATATATTTCATGACCCATAGCATCTACAATCTTCCCTCTTACGTTGTTTGTTAAGCTATCCTTGACACACAATCCATGCAATTTAGATGACGATATCGAATTCCGTTTGAAAGATAGACGCAGAAGCATCCAAGTCTCAAGAAAAACAAGTGTAAGCTTTGTCAAACCCATTACATGTCCATATGAGCGCATATATCTCATGACCCATAGCATCTACAATCTTCCCTCTTACGTTGTTTGTTAAGCTATCCTTGACACACCATCCATGCAATTTAGATGACGATATCGAATTCCGTTTGAAAGATAGACGCAGAAGCATCCAAGTCTCAAGAAAAACAAGTGTAAGCTTTGTCAAACCCATTACATGTCCATATGAGAGCATATATCTCATGACCCATAGCATTTACAACCTTCTTTCTTACGCTGTTTGTTAAGCTATCCTTGACACACCATCCATGCAATTTAGATGATGATATCGAATTCCGTTTGAAAGATAGACGCAGAAGCATCAAAGTCTCAAGAAATACAAGGGTAAGCTTTCTCAAACCCATTACATGTCCATATGGGAGCAAATATCTCATGACCCATTACATCTACAGCCTTCCTTCTTACGTTGTTTGTTAAGCAATCCTTGACACACCATCCATGCAATTTAGATGACGATATCGAATTCCGTTTGAAAGATAGACGCAGAAACATCAAAGTCTCAAGAAATACAAGGGTAAGTTTTGTCAAACCCATTACATGTCCATATGGGAGCAAATATCTCATGACCCATAGCATCTACAATCTTCCCTCTTACGTTGTTTGTTAAGCTATCCTTTACACACCATCCATGCAATTTAGATGATGATATCGAATTCCGTTTGAAAGATAGACGCAGAAGCATCCAAGTCTCAAGAAACACAAGTGTAAGCTTTGTCAAACCCATTACATGTCCATATGAGAGCATATATTTCATGACCCATAGCATCTACAATCCTCCCTCTTACGTTGTTTGTTAAGCTATCCTTGACACACAATCCATGCAATTTAGATGACGATATCGAATTCCGTTTGAAAGATAGACGCAGAAACATCCAAGTCTCAAGAAAAACAAGTGTAAGCTTTGTCAAACCCATTACATGTCCATATGAGCGCATATATCTCATGACCCATAGCATCTACAATCTTCCCTCTTACGTTGTTTGTTAAGCTATCCTTGACACACCATCCATGCAATTTAGATGACGATATCGAATTCCGTTTGAAAGATAGACGCAGAAGCATCCAAGTCTCAAGAAAAACAAGTGTAAGCTTTGTCAAACCCATTACATGTCCATATGGCAGCAAATATCTCATGACCCATTACATCTTCCGTCTTCCTTGCTACGTTCTGTGTTGAGCTATCCTTGACACACAATCCATGCAATTTAGATGATGATATCGAATTCCGTTTGAAAGATAGACGCAGAAGCATTCAAGTCTTAAGAAATACAAGGGTGAGCTATGTCAAACCCATTACATGTCCATATGAGAGCATATATCTCATGACCCATACCATCTACAATCTTCCCTCTTACGTTGTTTGTTAAGCTATCCTTGACACACCATCCATGCAATTTAGATGACGATATCGAATTCCGTTCGAAAGATAGACGCAGAAGCATCCAAGTCTCAAGAAATACAAGGGTGAGCTATGCCAAACCCATTACATGTCCATATGGGAGTAAATATCTCATGACCCATTACATCTACAGTCTTCCTTCTTACGTTGTCTGTTAAGCTATCCTTGACACACCATCCATGCAATTTAGATGACGATATCGAATTCCGTTTGAAAGATAGACGCAGAAGCATCAAAGTCTCAAGAAATACAAGGGTAAGCTTTGTCAAACCCATTACATGTCCATATGGGAGCAAATATCTCATGACCCATTACATCTACAGCCTTCCTTCTTACGTTGTTTGTTAAGCAATCCTTGACACACCATCCATGCAATTTAGATGACGATATCGAATTCCGTTTGAAAGATAGACGCAGAAGCATCAAAGTCTCAAGAAATACAAGGGTAAGCTTTGTCAAACCTATTACATGTCCATATGGGAGCAAATATCTCATGACCCATAGCATCTACAATCTTCCCTCTTACGTTGTTTGTTAAGCTATCCTTGACACACCATCCATGCAATTTAGATGATGATATCGAATTCCGTTTGAAAGATAGACGCAGAAGCATCCAAGTCTCAAGAAACACAAGTGTAAGCTTTGTCATACCCATTACATGTCCATATGAGAGCATATATTTCATGACCCATAGCATCTACAGTCTTCCCTCTTACGTTGTTTGTTAAGGTATCCTTGACACACAATCCATGCAATTTAGATGACGATATCGAATTCCGTTTGAAAGATAGACGCAGAAGCATCAAAGTCTCAAGAAATACAAGGGTAAGCTTGGTCAAACCCATTACATGTCCATATGGGAGCAAATATCTCATGACCCATTACATCTACAGTCTTCTTTCTTACGTTGTTTGTTAAGCAATCCTTGACACACCATCCATGCAATTTAGATGACGATATCGAATTCCGTTTGAAAGATAGACGCAGAAGCATCCAAGTCTCAAGAAAAACAAGTGTAAGCTTTGTCAAACCCATTACATGTCCATATGGGAGCAAATATCTCATGACCCATTACATCTACAGCCTTCCTTCTTACGTTGTTTGTTAAGCAATCCTTGACACACCATCCATGCAATTTAGATGACGATATCGAATTCCGTTTGAAAGATAGACGCAGAAGCATCAAAGTCTCAAGAAATACAAGGGTAAGCTTTGTCAAACCCATTACATGTCCATATGGGAGCAAATATCTCATGACCCATTACATCTACAGTCTTCTTTCTTACGTTGTTTGTTAAGCTATCCTTGACACACCATCCATGCGATTTAGATGATGATATCGAATTCCGTTTGAAAGATAGACGCAGAAGCATCCAAGTCTCAAGAAAAACAAGCGTAAGCTTTGTCAAACCCATTACATGTCCATATGAGAGCATATATCTCATGACCCATAGCATCTACAATCTTCCCTCTTACGTTGTTTGTTAAGCTATCCTTGACACACCATCCATGCAATTTAGATGATGATATCGAATTCCGTTTGAAAGATAGACGCAGAAGCATCCAAGTCTCAAGAAACACAAGTGTAAGCTTTGTCAAACCCATTACATGTCCCTATGGGAGCAAATATCTCATGACCCATTACATCTACAGTCTTCCTTCTTACGTTCTTAGCTAAGCTATCCTTGACACACAATCCATGCAATTTAGATGACGATATCAAATTCCGTTTGAAAGATAGACGCAGAAGCATCAAAGTCTCAAGAAATACAAGGGTAAGTTTGTCAAACCCATTACATGTCCATATGGGAGCAAATATCTCATGACCCATTACATCTACAGTCTTCCTTCTTACGTTGTTTGTTAAGCTATCCTTGACACAAACCATGCAATTTAGATGATGATATCGAATTCCGTTTGAAAGATAGACGCAGAAGCATCCAAGTCTCAAGAAAAACAAGTGTAAGCTTTGTCAAACCCATTACATGTCCATACGAGAGCATATATCTCATGACCCATAGCATCTACAATCTTCCCTCTTACGTTGTTTGTTAAGCTATCCTTGACACACCATCCATGCAATTTAGATGACGATATCGAATTCCGCTTGAAAGATAGACGCAGAAGCATCAAAGTCTCAAGAAATTCAAGGGTAAGTTTTGTCAAACCCATTACATGTCCATATGGGAGCAAATATCTCATGACCCATTACATCTACAGTCTTCTTTCTTACGTTGTTTGTTAAGCTATCCTTGACACACAATCCATGCAATTTAGATGACGATATCGAATTCCGTTTGAAAGATAGACGCAGAAGCATCCAAATCTCAAGAAATACAAGGGTAAGTTTTGTCAACCCATTACATGTCCATATGGGAGCAAATATCTCATGACCCATTACATCTACAGTCTTCCTTCTTACGTTGTTTGTTAAGCTATCCTTGACACACAATCCATGCAATTTAGATGACGATATCGAATTCCGTTTGAAAGATAGACGCAGACGCATCAAAGTCTCAAGAAATACAAGAGTAAGCTTTGTCAAATCCATTACATGTCCATATGAGAGCATATATCTCATGACCCATAGCATCTACAATCTTCCCTCTTACGCTGTTTGTTAAGCTATCCTTGACACACCATCCATGCAAGTTAGATGACGATATCGAATTCCGTTTGAAAGATAGACGCAGAATCATCAAAGTCTCAAGAAATACAAGGGTAACTTTTGTCAAACCCATTACATGTCCATATGGGAGCAAATATCTCATGACCCATTACATCTACAGTCTTCCTTCTTACGTTGTTTGTTAAGCTATCCTTGACACACAATCCATGCAGTTTAGATGATGATATCGAATTCCGTTTGAAAGATAGACGCAGAAGCATCCAAGTCTCAAGAAAAACAAGTGTAAGCTTTGTCAAACCCATTACATGTCCATATGGGAGCATATATCTCATGACCCATAGCATCTACAACCTTCTTTCTTACGCTGTTTGTTAAGCTATCCTTGACACACCATCCATACAATTTAGATGACGATATCGAATTCCGTTTGAAAGATAGACGCAGAAGCATCAAAGTCTCAAGAAATACAAGGGTAAGCTTTGTCAAATCCATTACATGTCCATATGGCAGCAAATATCTCATGACCCATTACATCTACAGTCTTCCTTCTTACGTTGTTTGTTAAGCTATCCTTGACATACAATCCATGCAATTTAGATGACGATATCGAATTCCGTTTGAAAGATAGACGCAGAAGCATCAAAGTCTCAAGAAATACAAGGGTAAGCTTTGTCAAATCCATTACATGTCCATATGGGAGCAAATATCTCATGACCCATTACATCTACAGTCTTCCTTCTTACGTTGTTTGTTAAGCTATCCTTGACACACAATCCATGTCATTTAGATGATGATATCGAATTTCGTTTGAAAGATAGACGCAGAAGCATCCAAGTCTCAAGAAAAACAAGTGTAAGCTTTGTCAAACCCATTACATGTCCATATGAGAGCATATATCTCATGACCCATAGCATCTACAATCTTCCCTCTTACATTGTTTGTTAAGCTATCCTTGACACACCATCCATGCAATTTAGATGATGATATCGAATTCCGTTTGAAAGATAGACGCAGAAGCATCAAAGTCTCAAGAAATACAAGGGTAAGTTTTGTCAAACCCATTACATGTCCATATGGGAGCAAATATCTCATGACCCATTACATCTACAGTCTTCCTTCTTACGTTGTTTGTTAAGCTATCCTTGACACACAATCCATGCAATTTAGATGAAGATATCGAATTCCGTTTGAAAGATAGACGCAGAAGCATTCAAGTCTCAAGAAATACAAGGGTAAACTTTGTCAAACCCATTACATGTCCATATGAGAGCATATATCTCATGACCCATAGCATCTACAATCTTCCCTCTTACGTTGTTTGTTAAGCTATCCTTGACACACCATCCATGCAATTTAGATGATGATATCGAATTCCGTTTGAAAGATAGACGCAGAACCACCCAAGTCTCAAGAAATACAAGGGTAAGCTTTGTCAAATCCATTACATGTCCATATGGGAGCAAATATCTCATGACCCATTACATCTACAGTCTTCCTTCTCACGTTGTTTGTTAAGCTATCCTTGACAAACCATCCATGCAATTTAGATGACGATATCGAATTCCGTTTGAAAGATAGACGCAGAAGCATCAAAGTCTCAAGAAATACAAGGGTAAGCTTTGTCAAACCCATTACATGTCCATATGGGAGCAAATATCTCATGACCCATTACATCTACAGTCTTCCTTCTTACACTGTTTGTTAAGCTATCCTTGACACACCATCCATGCAATTTAGATGATGATATCGAATCCCGTTTGAAAGATAGACGCAGAAGCATCCAAGTCTCAAGAAACACAAGTGTAAGCTTTGTCAAACCCATTACATATCCATATGGGAGCATATATCTCATGACCCATAGCATCTACAGCATCCAAGTCTCAAGAAATACAAGGGTAAGCTATGACAAACCCATTACATGTCCATATGGGAGCAAATATCTCATGACCCATTACATCTACAGTCTTAATTCTTACGCTGTTTGTTAAGCTATCCTTGACACACCATCCATGCAATTTAGATGACGAAATCGAATTCCGTTTGAAAGATAGACGCAGAAGCATAAAAGTCTCAAGAAATGCAAGGGTAAGCTTTGTCAAATCCATTACATGTCCATATGGCAGCAAATATCTCATGACTCATTACATCTACAGTCTTCCTTCTTACGTAGTTTGTTAAGCTATCCTTGACATACAATCCATGCAATTTAGATGACGATATCGAATTCCGTTTGAAAGATAGACGCAGAAGCATCAGAGTCTCAAGAAATACAAGGGTAAGTTTTGTCAAACCCATTACATGTCCATATGGGAGCAAATATCTCATGACCCATTACATCTACAGTCTTCCTTCTTACGTAGTTTGTTAAGCTATCCTTGACATACAATCCATGCAATTTAGATGACGATATCGAATTCCGTTTGAAAGATAGACGCAGAAGCATCAGAGTCTCAAGAAATACAAGGGTAAGTTTTGTCAAACCCATTACATGTCCATATGGGAGCAAATATCTCATGACCCATTACATCTACAGTCTTCCTTCTCACGTTGTTTGTTAAGCTATCCTTGACACACAATCCATGCAGTTTAGATGATGATATCGAATTCCGTTTGAAAGATAGACGCAGAAGCATCCAAGTCTCAAGAAAAACAAGTGTAAGCTTTGTCAAACCCATTACATGTCCATATGGGAGCATATATCTCATGACCCATAGCATCTACAACCTTCTTTCTTACGCTGTTTGTTAAGCTATCCTTGACACACCATCCATACAATTTAGATGACGATATCGAATTCCGTTTGAAAGATAGACGCAGAAGCATCAAAGTCTCAAGAAATACAAGGGTAAGCTTTGTCAAATCCATTACATGTCCATATGGCAGCAAATATCTCATGACCCATTACATCTACAGTCTTCCTTCTTACGTTGTTTGTTAAGCTATCCTTGACATACAATCCATGCAATTTAGATGACGATATCGAATTCCGTTTGAAAGATAGACGCAGAAGCATCAAAGTCTCAAGAAATACAAGGGTAAGCTTTGTCAAATCCATTACATGTCCATATGGGAGCAAATATCTCATGACCCATTACATCTACAGTCTTCCTTCTTACGTTGTTTGTTAAGCTATCCTTGACACACAATCCATGTCATTTAGATGATGATATCGAATTTCGTTTGAAAGATAGACGCAGAAGCATCCAAGTCTCAAGAAAAACAAGTGTAAGCTTTGTCAAACCCATTACATGTCCATATGAGAGCATATATCTCATGACCCATAGCATCTACAATCTTCCCTCTTACGTTGTTTGTTAAGCTATCCTTGACACACCATCCATGCAATTTAGATGATGATATCGAATTCCGTTTGAAAGATAGACGCAGAAGCATCAAAGTCTCAAGAAATACAAGGGTAAGTTTTGTCAAACCCATTATATGTCCATATGGGAGCAAATATCTCATGACCCATTACATCTACAGTCTTCCTTCTTACGTTGTTTGTTAAGCTATCCTTGACACACAATCCATGCAATTTAGATGAAGATATCGAATTCCGTTTGAAAGATTGACGCAGAAGCATTCAAGTCTCAAGAAATACAAGGGTAAACTTTGTCAAACCCATTACATGTCCATATGGGAGCAATTATCTCATGACCCATTACATCTACAGTAGGGATATAACTTTTTGCACTTTTTTGCAGATATCGAAAATACCACCACATAGCCGTGTAGAGCATAAAAAACTATAATGAAATAAGGTGTAATTTTTTCTTTATCGCGAAAAAAGTTTCCGCACCAAATGCATTGAAGTTCAGTAATGCATTTTTTGATTTTATCTGTTATAACAACATATTTGCTTTTCTTTAAATTTTTTATTTTTTTGTAATCTAATTTAAAATCATTATCAAAGCGTTCTGGACCAATTTGTTCTCAAATCGCGCCATTTCGGAGCATATTAGGAACTTTTGACACTATTGCAATTTTTGGTTTTTCTTTATAAACTCGTGAATTTTATGTTTATATTTTTTGTACCTATCAAACAAGAGAATATGGTGTCATTTGCAACAAATTCGCGAAAGTTACAGACCTTTTTAATGACTTTGCCTGTGAGAAATGTATTTTTGTCTATAAATATTTATTCAAACAAAGCAAATTTAAAATTATAAGTAGAAAAAATATCAAAAGGGTTTTAGAAATTGCGGTCGGTGCTGAAACTTTTTTCATCGAATCGATCTTAGAAACGCGTTTTCATTATTAGGACAAAATTCCCCACATGGTACTGCTGTTGTATTTTTGTAGAAAACAAATACAATTCTCACAGGCAAGGTCAACAAAAACAGCCTGTAACTTTCGCGAATTCGTTGCAAATGACCTCAAATTCTCTCGTCCGATAGGTACAAAAAATACAAACATAAAATTCACGAGTTTATAAAGAAAAACCAAAAATTGCAATAGTGTCAAAAGTTCCTAATATGCTCCGAAATGGCGCGATTTGAGAACAAATTGGTCCAGAACGCTTTGATAATGATTTTAAATTAGATTACAAAAAAATAAAAATTTTAATGTAAAGCAAATATGTTGTTATAACAGATAAAATTAAAAAATGCATTTCTGAACTTCCACGCATTTGGTGCGGAAACTTTTTTCGCGATAAAGAAAAATTGACACCGTATTTCATTACAGTTTTCCATGCTCTACACGGCTATGTGGTGGTATTTTTTTGGTTATAGCCCTAATCTACAGTCTTCCTTCTTACGTTGTTTGATAAGCTAACCTTGACACACCATCCATGCAATTTAGATGATGATATCGAATTCCGTTTGAAAGATAGACGCAGAACCACCCAAGTCTCAAGAAATACAAGGGTAAGCTTTGTCAAATCCATTACATGTCCATATGGGAGCAAATATCTCATGACCCATTACATCTACAGTCTTCCTTCTCACGTTGTTTGTTAAGCTATCCTTGACAAACCATCCATGCAATTTAGATGACGATATCGAATTCCGTTTGAAAGATAGACGCAGAAGCATCAAAGTCTCAAGAAATACAAGGGTAAGCTTTGTCAAACCCATTACATGTCCATATGGGAGCAAATATCTCATGACCCATTACATCTACAGTCTTCCTTCTTACACTGTTTGTTAAGCTATCCTTGACACACCATCCATGCAATTTAGATGATGATATCGAATCCCGTTTGAAAGATAGACGCAGAAGCATCCAAGTCTCAAGATACACAAGTGTAAGCTTTGTCAAACCCATTACATATCCATATGGGAGCATATATCTCATGACCCATAGCATCTACAGCATCCAAGTCTCAAGAAATACAAGGGTAAGCTATGACAAACCCATTACATGTCCATATGGGAGCAAATATCTTATGACCCATTACATCTACAGTCTTAATTCTTACGCTGTTTGTTAAGCTATCCTTGACACACCATCCATGCAATTTAGATGACGAAATCGAATTCCGTTTGAAAGATAGACGCAGAAGCATAAAAGTCTCAAGAAATGCAAGGGTAAGCTTTGTCAAATCCATTACATGTCCATATGGCAGCAAATATCTCATGACTCATTACATCTACAGTCTTCCTTCTTACGTAGTTTGTTAAGCTATCCTTGACATACAATCCATGCAATTTAGATGACGATATCGAATTCCGTTTGAAAGATAGACGCAGAAGCATCAGAGTCTCAAGAAATACAAGGGTAAGTTTTGTCAAACCCATTACATGTCCATATGGGAGCAAATATCTCATGACCCATTACATCTACAGTCTTCCTTCTTACGTTGTTTGTTAAGCTAACCTTGACACACCATCCATGCAATTTAGATGATGATATCGAATTCCGTTTGAAAGATAGACGCAGAACCACCCAAGTCTCAAGAAATACAAGGGTAAGCTTTGTCAAATCCATTACATGTCCATATGGGAGCAAATATCTCATGACCCATTACATCTACAGTCTTCCTTCTCACGTTGTTTGTTCAACTATTCTTGACACACCATCATTGCAATTTAGATGACGATATCGAATTCCGTTTGAAAGATAGACGCAGAAGCATCAAAGTCTCAAGAAATACAAGGGTAAGCTTTGTCAAACCCATTACATGTCCATATGGGAGCAAATATCTCATGACACATGACATCTACAGTCTTCCTTCTTACACTGTTTGTTAAGTTATCCTTGACACACCATCCATGCAATTTAGATGATGATATCGAATTCCGTTTGAAAGATAGACGCAGAAGCATGCAAGTCTCAAGAAACACAAGTGTAAGCTTTGTCAAACCCATTACATGTCCATATGAGAGCATATATCTCATGACCCATAGCATCTACAACCTTCTTTCTTACGCTGTTTGTTAAGCTATCCTTGACACACCATCCATGCAATTTAGATGACGATATCGAATTCCGTTTGAAAGATAGACGCAGAAGCGTCAAAGTCTCAAGAAATACAAGGGTAAGCTTTGTCAAACCCATTACATGTCCATATGGGAGCAAATATCTCATGACCCATTACATCTACAGTCTTCCTTCTTACGTTTTTTGCTGAGCTATCCTTGACACACAATCCATGCAATTTAGATGACGATATCGAATTCCGTTTGAAAGATAGACGCAGAAGCATCAAAGTCTCAAGAAATACAAGGGTAAGCTTTGTCAAACCCATTACATGTCCATATGGGAGCAAATATCTCATGACCCATTACATCTACAGTCTTCCTTCTTACGTTGTTTGCTAAGCTATCCTTGACACACAATCCATGCAATTTTGATAACGATATCGAATTCCGCTTGAAAGATAGACGCAGAAGCATCAAAGTCTCAAGAAATACAAGGGTAAGCTTTGTCAAATCCATTACATGTCCATATGGGAGCAAATATCTCATGACCCATTTACAGTCTTCCTTCTCACGTTGTTTGTTAAGCTATCCTTGACACACCATCCATGCAATTTAGATGACGATATCGAATTCCGTTTGAAAGATAGACGCAGAAGCATCAAAGTCTCAAGAAATACAAGGGTAAGCTTTGTCAAACCCATTACATGTCCATATGGGAGCAAATATCTCATGACCCATTACATCTACAGTCTTCCTTCTTACGTTGTTTGTTAAGCTATCCTTGACACACCATCCATGCAATTTAGATGATGATATCGAATTCCGTTTGAAAGATAGACGCAGAAGCATCCAAGTCTCAAGAAACACAAGTGTAAGCTTTGTCAAACCCATTACATGTCCATATGAGAGCATATATCTCATGACCCATAGCATCTACAGCATCCAAGTCTCAAGAAATACAAGGGTAAGCTATGACAAACCCATTACATGTCCATATGGGAGCAAATATCTCATGACCCATTACATCTACAGTCTTCCTTCTCACGTTGTTTGTTAAGCTATCCTTGACACACCATCCATGCAATTTAGGTGACGATATCGAATTCCGTTAGAATGATAGACGCAGAAGCCTCAAAGTCTCAAGAAATACAAGGGTAAGCTTTGTCAAACCCATTACATGTCCATATGGGAGCAAATATCTCATGACCCATTTACAGTCTTCCTTCTCACGTTGTTTGTTAAGCTATCCTTGACACACCATCCATGCAATTTAGATGACGATATCGAATTCCGTTTGAAAGATAGACGCAGAAGCATCAAAGTCTCAAGAAATACAAGGGTAAGCTTTGTCAAACCCATTACATGTCCATATGGGAGCAAATATCTCATGACCCATTACATCTACAGTCTCCCTTCTTACGTTGTTTGTTAAGCTATCCTTGACACACCATCCATGCAATTTAGATGACGATATCGAATTCCGTTTGAAAGATAGACGCAGACGCATCAAAGTCTCAAGAAATACAAGGGTAAGCTTTGTCAAATCCATTACATGTCCATATGAGAGCATATATCTCATGACCCATAGCATCTACAATCTTCCCTCTTACGCTGTTTGTTAAGCTATCCTTGACACACCATCCATGCAATTTAGATGACGATATCGAATTCCGTTTGAAAGATAGACGCAGAAGCATCAAAGTCTCAAGAAATACAAGGGTAAACTTTGTCAAACCCATTACATGTCCATATGGGAGCAAATATCTCATGACCCATTACATCTACAGTCTTCCTTCTTACGTTGTTTGTTAAGCTATCCTTGACACACAATCCATGCAGTTTAGATGATGATATCGAATTCCGTTTGAAAGATAGACGCAGAAGCATCCAAGTCTCAAGAAAAACAAGTGTAAGCTTTGTCAAACCCATTACATGTCCATATGGGAGCATATATCTCATGACCCATAGCATCTACAACCTTCTTTCTTACGCTGTTTGTTAAGCTATCCTTGACACACCATCCATACAATTTAGATGACGATATCGAATTCCGTTTGAAAGATAGACGCAGAAGCATCAAAGTCTCAAGAAATACAAGGGTAAGCTTTGTCAAATCCATTACATGTCCATATGGCAGCAAATATCTCATGACCCATTACATCTACAGTCTTCCTTCTTACGTTGTTTGTTAAGCTATCCTTGACATACAATCCATGCAATTTAGATGACGATATCGAATTCCGTTTGAAAGATAGGCGCAGAAGCATCAAAGTCTCAAGAAATACAAGGGTAAGCTTTGTCAAATCCATTACATGTCCATATGGGAGCAAATATCTCATGACCCATTACATCTACAGTCTTCCTTCTTACGTTGTTTGTTAAGCTATCCTTGACACACAATCCATGCAATTTAGATGATGATATCGAATTTCGTTTGAAAGATAGACGCAGAAGCATCCAAGTCTCAAGAAAAACAAGTGTAAGCTTTGTCAAACCCATTACATGTCCATATGAGAGCATATATCTCATGACCCATAGCATCTACAATCTTCCCTCTTACGTCGTTTGTTAAGCTATCCTTGACACACCATTCATGCAATTTAGATGATGATATCGAATTCCGTTTGAAAGATAGACGCAGAAGCATCAAAGTCTCAAGAAATACAAGGGTAAGTTTTGTCAAACCCATTACATGTCCATATGGGAGCAAATATCTCGTGACCCATTACATCTACAGTCTTCCTTCTTACGTTGTTTGTTAAGCTATCCTTGACACACAATCCATGCAATTTAGATGAAGATATCGAATTCCGTTTGAAAGATAGACGCAGAAGCATTCAAGTCTCAAGAAATACAAGGGTAAGCTTTGTCAAACCCATTACATGTCCATATGGGAGCAAATATCTCATGACCCATTACATCTACAGTCTTCCTTCTTACGTTGTTTGATAAGCTAACCTTGACACACCATCCATGCAATTTAGATGATGATATCGAATTCCGTTTGAAAGATAGACGCAGAACCACCCAAGTCTCAAGAAATACAAGGGTAAGCTTTGTCAAATCCATTACATGTCCATATGGGAGCAAATATCTCATGACCCATTACATCTACAGTCTTCCTTCTCTCGTTGTTTGTTAAGCTATCCTTGACAAACCATCCATGCAATTTAGATGACGATATCGAATTCCGTTTGAAAGATAGACGCAGAAGCATCAAAGTCTCAAGAAATACAAGGGTAAGCTTTGTCAAACCCATTACATGTCCATATGGGAGCAAATATCTCATGACCCATTACATCTACAGTCTTCCTTCTTACACTGTTTGTTAAGCTATCCTTGACACACCATCCATGCAATTTAGATGATGATATCGAATTCCGTTTGAAAGATAGACGCAGAAGCATCCAAGTCTCAAGAAACACAAGTGTAAGCTTTGTCAAACCCATTACATATCCATATGGGAGCATATATCTCATGACCCATAGCATCTACAGCATCCAAGTCTCAAGAAATACAAGGGTAAGCTATGACAAACCCATTACATGTCCATATGGGAGCAAATATCTCATGACCCATTACATCTACAGTCTTCCTTCTTACGCTGTTTGTTAAGCTATCCTTGACACACCATCCATGAAATTTAGATGACGAAATCGAATTCCGTTTGAAAGATAGACGCAGACGCATCAAAGTCTCAAGAAATACAAGGGTAAGCTTTGTCAAATCCATTACATGTCCATATGGGAGCATGTATCTCATGACCCATAGCATCTACAACCTTCTTTCTTACGCTGTTTGTTAAGCTATCCTTGACACACCATCCATACAATTTAGATGACGATATCGAATTCCGTTTGAAAGATAGACGCAGAAGCATCAAAGTCTCAAGAAATACAAGGGTAAGCTTTGTCAAATCCATTACATGTCCATATGGCAGCAAATATCTCATGACCCATTACATCTACAGTCTTCCTTCTTACGTTGTTTGTTAAGCTATCCTTGACATACAATCCATGCAATTTAGATGACGATATCGAATTCCGTTTGAAAGATAGACGCAGAAGCATCAAAGTCTCAAGAAATACAAGGGTAAGCTTTGTCAAATCCATTACATGTCCATATGGGAGCAAATATCTCATGACCCATTACATCTACAGTCTTCCTTCTTACGTTGTTTGTTAAGCTATCCTTGACACACAATCCATGTCATTTAGATGATGATATCGAATTTCGTTTGAAAGATAGACGCAGAAGCATCCAAGTCTCAAGAAAAACAAGTGTAAGCTTTGTCAAACCCATTACATGTCCATATGAGAGCATATATCTCATGACCCATAGCATCTACAATCTTCCCTCTTACGTTGTTTGTTAAGCTATCCTTGACACACCATCCATGCAATTTAGATGATGATATCGAATTCCGTTTGAAAGATAGACGCAGAAGCATCAAAGTCTCAAGAAATACAAGGGTAAGTTTTGTCAAACCCATTACATGTCCATATGGGAGCAAATATCTCATGACCCATTACATCTACAGTCTTCCTTCTTACGTTGTTTGTTAAGCTATCCTTGACACACAATCCATGCAATTTAGATGAAGATATCGAATTCCGTTTGAAAGATAGACGCAGAAGCATTCAAGTCTCAAGAAATACAAGGGTAAGCTTTGTCAAACCCATTACATGTCCATATGGGAGCAAATATCTCATGACCCATTACATCTACAGTCTTCCTTCTTACGTTGTTTGATAAGCTAACCTTGACACACCATCCATGCAATTTAGATGATGATATCGAATTCCGTTTGAAAGATAGACGCAGAACCACCCAAGTCTCAAGAAATACAAGGGTAAGCTTTGTCAAATCCATTACATGTCCATATGGGAGCAAATATCTCATGACCCATTACATCTACAGTCTTCCTTCTCACGTTGTTTGTTAAGCTATCCTTGACAAACCATCCATGCAATTTAGATGACGATATCGAATTCCGTTTGAAAGATAGACGCAGAAGCATCAAAGTCTCAAGAAATACAAGGGTAAGCTTTGTCAAACCCATTACATGTCCATATGGGAGCAAATATCTCATGACCCATTACATCTACAGTCTTCCTTCTTACACTGTTTGTTAAGCTATCCTTGACACACCATCCATGCAATTTAGATGATGATATCGAATCCCGTTTGAAAGATAGACGCAGAAGCATCCAAGTCTCAAGAAACACAAGTGTAAGCTTTGTCAAACCCATTACATATCCATATGGGAGCATATATCTCATGACCCATAGCATCTACAGCATCCAAGTCTCAAGAAATACAAGGGTAAGCTATGACAAACCCATTACATGTCCATATGGGAGCAAATATCTCATGACCCATTACATCTACAGTCTTAATTCTTACGCTGTTTGTTAAGCTATCCTTGACACACCATCCATGCAATTTAGATGACGAAATCGAATTCCGTTTGAAAGATAGACGCAGAAGCATAAAAGTCTCAAGAAATACAAGGGTAAGCTTTGTCAAATCCATTACATGTCCATATGGCAGCAAATATCTCATGACTCATTACATCTACAGTCTTCCTTCTTACGTAGTTTGTTAAGCTATCCTTGACATACAATCCATGCAATTTAGATGACGATATCGAATTCCGTTTGAAAGATAGACGCAGAAGCATCAGAGTCTCAAGAAATACAAGGGTAAGTTTTGTCAAACCCATTACATGTCCATATGGGAGCAAATATCTCATGACCCATTACATCTACAGTCTTCCTTCTTACGTTGTTTGTTAAGCTAACCTTGACACACCATCCATGCAATTTAGATGATGATATCGAATTCCGTTTGAAAGATAGACGCAGAACCACCCAAGTCTCAAGAAATACAAGGGTAAGCTTTGTCAAATCCATTACATGTCCATATGGGAGCAAATATCTCATGACCCATTACATCTACAGTCTTCCTTCTCACGTTGTTTGTTCAACTATTCTTGACACACCATCATTGCAATTTAGATGACGATATCGAATTCCGTTTGAAAGATAGACGCAGAAGCATCAAAGTCTCAAGAAATACAAGGTAAGCTTTGTCAAACCCATTACATGTCCATATGGGAGCAAATATCTCATGACACATGACATCTACAGTCTTCCTTCTTACACTGTTTGTTAAGCTATCCTTGACACACCATCCATGCAATTTAGATGATGATATCGAATTCCGTTTGAAAGATAGACGCAGAAGCATGCAAGTCTCAAGAAACACAAGTGTAAGCTTTGTCAAACCCATTACATGTCCATATGAGAGCATATATCTCATGACCCATAGCATCTACAACCTTCTTTCTTACGCTGTTTGTTAAGCTATCCTTGACACACCATCCATGCAATTTAGATGACGATATCGAATTCCGTTTGAAAGATAGACGCAGAAGCGTCAAAGTCTCAAGAAATACAAGGGTAAGCTTTGTCAAACCCATTACATGTCCATATGGGAGCAAATATCTCATGACCCATTACATCTACAGTCTTCCTTCTTACGTTGTTTGCTGAGCTATCCTTGACACACAATCCATGCAATTTAGATGACGATATCGAATTCCGTTTGAAAGATAGACGCAGAAGCATCAAAGTCTCAAGAAATACAAGGGTAAGCTTTGTCAAACCCATTACATGTCCATATGGGAGCAAATATCTCATGACCCATTACATCTACAGTCTTCCTTCTTACGTTGTTTGCTAAGCTATCCTTGACACACAATCCATGCAATTTTGATAACGATATCGAATTCCGTTTGAAAGATAGACGCAGAAGCATCAAAGTCTCAAGAAATACAAGGGTAAGCTTTGTCAAATCCATTACATGTCCATATGGGAGCAAATATCTCATGACCCATTTACAGTCTTCCTTCTCACGTTGTTTGTTAAGCTATCCTTGACACACCATCCATGCAATTTAGATGACGATATCGAATTCCGTTTGAAAGATAGACGCAGAAGCATCAAAGTCTCAAGAAATACAAGGGTAAGCTTTGTAAACCCATTACATGTCCATATGGGAGCAAATATCTCATGACCCATTACATCTACAGTCTTCCTTCTTACGTTGTTTGTTAAGCTATCCTTGACACACCATCCATGCAATTTAGATGATGATATCGAATTCCGTTTGAAAGATAGACGCAGAAGCATCCAAGTCTCAAGAAATACAAGTGTAAGCTTTGTCAAACCCATTACATGTCCATATGAGAGCATATATCTCATGACCCATAGCATCTACAGCATCCAAGTCTCAAGAAATACAAGGGTAAGCTATGACAAACCCATTACATGTCCATATGGGAGCAAATATCTCATGACCCATTACATCTACAGTCTTCCTTCTCACGTTGTTTGTTAAGCTATCCTTGACACACCATCCATGCAATTTAGGTGACGATATCGAATTCCGTTAGAATGATAGACGCAGAAGCCTCAAAGTCTCAAGAAATACAAGGGTAAGCTTTGTCAAACCCATTACATGTCCATATGGGAGCAAATATCTCATGACCCATTTACAGTCTTCCTTCTCACGTTGTTTGTTAAGCTATCCTTGACACACCATCCATGCAATTTAGATGACGATATCGAATTCCGTTTGAAAGATAGACGCAGAAGCATCAAAGTCTCAAGAAATACAAGGGTAAGCTTTGTCAAACCCATTACATGTCCATATGGGAGCAAATATCTCATGACCCATTACATCTACAGTCTCCCTTCTTACGTTGTTTGTTAAGCTATCCTTGACACACCATCCATGCAATTTAGATGACGATATCGAATTCCGTTTGAAAGATAGACGCAGACGCACCAAAGTCTCAAGAAATACAAGGGTAAGCTTTGTCAAATCCATTACATGTCCATATGAGAGCATATATCTCATGACCCATAGCATCTACAATCTTCCCTCTTACGCTGTTTGTTAAGCTATCCTTGACACACCATCCATGCAATTTAGATGACGATATCGAATTCCGTTTGAAAGATAGACGCAGAAGCATCAAAGTCTCAAGAAATACAAGGGTAAACTTTGTCAAACCCATTACATGTCCATATGGGAGCAAATATCTCATGACCCATTACATCTACAGTCTTCCTTCTTACGTTGTTTGTTAAGCTATCCTTGACACACAATCCATGCAGTTTAGATGATGATATCGAATTCCGTTTGAAAGATAGACGCAGAAGCATCCAAGTCTCAAGAAAAACAAGTGTAAGCTTTGTCAAACCCATTACATGTCCATATGGGAGCATATATCTCATGACCCATAGCATCTACAACCTTCTTTCTTACGCTGTTTGTTAAGCTATCCTTGACACACCATCCATACAATTTAGATGACGATATCGAATTCCGTTTGAAAGATAGACGCAGAAGCATCAAAGTCTCAAGAAATACAAGGGTAAGCTTTGTCAAATCCATTACATGTCCATATGGCAGCAAATATCTCATGACCCATTACATCTACAGTCTTCCTTCTTACGTTGTTTGTTAAGCTATCCTTGACATACAATCCATGCAATTTAGATGACGATATCGAATTCCGTTTGAAAGATAGGCGCAGAAGCATCAAAGTCTCAAGAAATACAAGGGTAAGCTTTGTCAAATCCATTACATGTCCATATGGGAGCAAATATCTCATGACCCATTACATCTACAGTCTTCCTTCTTACGTTGTTTGTTAAGCTATCCTTGACACACAATCCATGCAATTTAGATGATGATATCGAATTTCGTTTGAAAGATAGACGCAGAAGCATCCAAGTCTCAAGAAAAACAAGTGTAAGCTTTGTCAAACCCATTACATGTCCATATGAGAGCATATATCTCATGACCCATAGCATCTACAATCTTCCCTCTTACGTCGTTTGTTAAGCTATCCTTGACACACCATTCATGCAATTTAGATGATGATATCGAATTCCGTTTGAAAGATAGACGCAGAAGCATCAAAGTCTCAAGAAATACAAGGGTAAGTTTTGTCAAACCCATTACATGTCCATATGGGAGCAAATATCTCATGACCCATTACATCTACAGTCTTCCTTCTTACGTTGTTTGTTAAGCTATCCTTGACACACAATCCGTGCAATTTAGATGAAGATATCGAATTCCGTTTGAAAGATAGACGCAGAAGCATTCAAGTCTCAAGAAATACAAGGGTAAGCTTTGTCAAACCCATTACATGTCCATATGGGAGCAAATATCTCATGACCCATTACATCTACAGTCTTCCTTCTTACGTTGTTTGATAAGCTAACCTTGACACACCATCCATGCAATTTAGATGATGATATCGAATTCCGTTTGAAAGATAGACGCAGAACCACCCAAGTCTCAAGAAATACAAGGGTAAGCTTTGTCAAATCCATTACATGTCCATATGGGAGCAAATATCTCATGACCCATTACATCTACAGTCTTCCTTCTCACGTTGTTTGTTAAGCTATCCTTGACAAACCATCCATGCAATTTAGATGACGATATCGAATTCCGTTTGAAAGATAGACGCAGAAGCATCAAAGTCTCAAGAAATACAAGGGTAAGCTTTGTCAAACCCATTACATGTCCATATGGGAGCAAATATCTCATGACCCATTACATCTACAGTCTTCCTTCTTACACTGTTTGTTAAGCTATCCTTGACACACCATCCATGCAATTTAGATGATGATATCGAATTCCGTTTGAAAGATAGACGCAGAAGCATCCAAGTCTCAAGAAACACAAGTGTAAGCTTTGTCAAACCCATTACATATCCATATGGGAGCATATATCTCATGACCCATAGCATCTACAGCATCCAAGTCTCAAGAAATACAAGGGTAAGCTATGACAAACCCATTACATGTCCATATGGGAGCAAATATCTCATGACCCATTACATCTACAGTCTTCCTTCTTACGCTGTTTGTTAAGCTATCCTTGACACACCATCCATGAAATTTAGATGACGAAATCGAATTCCGTTTGAAAGATAGACGCAGAAGCATCAAAGTCTCAAGAAATACAAGGGTAAGCTTTGTCAAATCCATTACATGTCCATATGGCAGCAAATATCTCATGACTCATTACATCTACAGTCTTCCTTCTTATGTAGTTTGTTAAACTATCCTTGACATACAATCCATGCAATTTAGATGACGATATCGAATTCCGTTTGAAAGATAGACGCAGAAGCATCAAAGTCTCAAGAAATACAAGGGTAAGCTTTGTCAAATCCATTACATGTCCATATGGGAGCAAATATCTCATGACCCATTACATCTACAGTCTTCCTTCTTACGTTGTTTGTTAAGCTATCCTTGACACACAATTCATGCAATTTAGATGATGATATCGAATTCCGTTTGAAAGATAGACGCAGAAGCATCCAAGTCTCAAGAAAAACAAGTGTAAGCTTTGTCAAACCCATTACATGTCCATATGAGAGCATATATCTTATGACCCATAGCATCTACAATCTTCCCTCTTACGTTGTTTTTTAAGCTATCCTTGACACACCATCCATGCAATTTAGATGATGATATCGAATTCCGTTTGAAAGATAGACGCAGAAGCATCAGAGTCTCAAGAAATACAAGGGTAAGTTTTGTCAAACCCATTACATGTCCATATGGGAGCAAATATCTCATGACCCATTACATCTACAGTCTTCCTTCTTACGTTGTTTGTTAAGCTATCCTTGACACACAATCCATGCAATTTAGATGATGATATCGAATTCTGTTTGAAAGATAGACGCAGAAGCATTCAAGTCTCAAGAAATACAAGGGTAAGCTTTGTCAAACCCAATACATGTCCATATGGGAGCAAATATCTCATGACCCATTACATCTACAGTCTTCCTTCTTACGTTGTTTGTTAAGCTAACCTTGACACACCATCCATGCAATTTAGATGACGATATCGAATTCCGTTTGAAAGATAGACGCAGAAGCATCAAAGTCTCAAGAAATACAAGGGTAAGCTTTGTCAAACCCATTACATGTCCATATGGGAGCAAATATCTCATGACACATTACATCTACAGTCTTCCTTCTTACACTGTTTGTTAAGCTATCCTTGACACACCATCCATGCAATTTAGATGATGATATCGAATTCCGTTTGAAAGATAGACGCAGAAGCATGCAAGTCTCAAGAAACACAAGTGTAAGCTTTGTCAAACCCATTACATGTCCATATGAGAGCATATATCTCATGACCCATAGCATCTACAACCTTCTTTCTTACGCTGTTTGTTAAGCTATCCTTGACACACCATCCATGCAATTTAGATGACGATATCGAATTCCGTTTGAAAGATAGACGCAGAAGCGTCAAAGTCTCAAGAAATACAAGGGTAAGCTTTGTCAAACCCATTACATGTCCATATGGCAGCAAATATCTCATGACCCATTACATCTACAGTCTTCCTTCTTACGTTGTTTGCTGAGCTATCCTTGACACACAATCCATGCAATTTAGATGATGATATCGAATTCCGTTTGAAAGATAGACGCAGAAGCATCAAAGTCTCAAGAAATACAAGGGTAAGCTTTGTCAAACCCATTACATGTCCATATGGGAGCAAATATTTCATGACCCATTACATCTACAGTCTTCCTTCTTACGTTGTTTGCTAAGCTATCCTTGACACACAATCCATGCAATTTTGATGACGATATCGAATTCCGTTTGAAAGATAGACGCAGAAGCATCAAAGTCTCAAGAAATACAAGGGTAAGCTTTGTCAAATCCATTACATGTCCATATGGGAGCAAATATCTCATGACCCATTTACAGTCTTCCTTCTCACGTTGTTTGTTAAGCTATCCTTGACACACCATCCATGCAATTTAGATGACGATATCGAATTCCGTTTGAAAGATAGACGCAGAAGCATCAAAGTCTCAAGAAATACAAGGGTAAGCTTTGTCAAATCCATTACATGTCCATATGGGAGCAAATATCTCATGACCCATTACATCTACAGTCTCCCTTCTTACGTTGTTTGTTAAGCTATCCTTGACACACCATCCATGCAATTTAGATGACGGTATCAAATTCCGTTTGAAAGATAGACGCAGAAGCATCAAAGTCTCAAGAAATACAAGTTTAAGCTTTGTCAAACCCATTACATGTCCATATGGGAGCAAATATCTCATGACCCATTACATCTACAGTCTCCCTTCTTACGTTGTTTGTTAAGCTATCCTTGACACACCATCCATGCAATTTAGATGACGATATCGAATTCCGTTTGAAAGATAGACGCAGAAGCATCAAAGTCTCAAGAAATACAAGGGTAAGCTTTGTCAAACCCATTACATGTCCATATGGGAGCAAATATCTCATGACCCATTACATCTACAGTCTCCCTTCTTACGTTGTTTGTTAAGCTATCCTTGACACACCATCCATGCAATTTAGATGACGGTATCAAATTCCGTTTGAAAGATAGACGCAGAAGCATCAAAGTCTCAAGAAATACAAGTTTAAGCTTTGTCAAACCCATTACATGTCCATATGGGAGCAAATATCTCATGACCCATTACATCTACAGTCTCCCTTCTTACGTTGTTTGTTAAGCTATCCTTGACACACCATCCATGCAATTTAGATGACGATATCGAATTCCGTTTGAAAGATAGACGCAGAAGCATCAAAGTCTCAAGAAATACAAGGGTAAGCTTTGTCAAACCCATTACATGCCCATATGGGAGCAAATATCTCATGACCCATTACATCTAGAGTCTCCCTTCTTACGTTGTTTGTTAAGCTATCCTTGACACACCATCCATGCAATTTAGATGACGATATCGAATTCCGTTTGAAAGATAGACGCAGAAGCATCAAAGTCTCAAGAAATACAAGGGTAAGCTTTGTCAAATCCATTACATGTCCATATGAGAGCATATATCTCATGACCCATAGCATCTACAATCTTCCCTCTTACGCTGTTTGTTAAGCTATCCTTGACACACCATCCATGCAATTTAGATGACGATATCGAATTCCGTTTGAAAGATAGACGCAGAAGCATCAAAGTCTCAAGAAATACAAGGGTAACCTTTGTCAAACCCATTACATGTCCATATGGGAGCAAATATCTCATGACCCATTACATCTACAGTCTTCCTTCTTACGTTATTTGTTAAGCTATCCTTGATACACAATCCATGCAGTTTAGATGATGATATCGAATTCCGTTTGAAAGATAGACGCAGAAGCATCCAAGTCTCAAGAAAAACAAGTGTAAGCTTTGTCAAACCCATTACATGTCCATATGGGAGCATATATCTCATGACCCATAGCATCTACAACCTTCTTTCTTACGCTGTTTGTTAAGCTATCCTTGACACACCATCCATACAATTTAGATGACGATATCGAATTCCGTTTGAAAGATAGACGCAGAAGCATCAAAGTCTCAAGAAATACAAGGGTAAGCTTTGTCAAATCCATTACATGTCCATATGGCAGCAAATATCTCATGACCCATTACATCTACAGTCTTCCTTCTTACGTTGTTTGTTAAGCTATCCTTGACATACAATCCATGCAATTTAGATGACGATATCGAATTCCGTTTGAAAGATAGACGCAGAAGCATCAAAGTCTCAAGAAATACAAGGGTAAGCTTTGTCAAATCCATTACATGTCCATATGGGAGCACATATCTCATGACCCATTACATCTACAGTCTTCCTTCTTACGTTGTTTGTTAAGCTATCCTTGACACACAATCCATGCAATTTAGATGATGATATCGATTTTCGTTTGAAAGATAGACGCAGAAGCATCCAAGTCTCAAGAAAAACAAGTGTAAGCTTTGTCAAACCCATTACATGTCCATATGAGAGCATATATCTCATGACCCATAGCATCTACAATCTTCCCTCTTACGTTGTTCGTTAAGCTATCCTTGACACACCATCCATGCAATTTAGATGATGATATCGAATTCCGTTTGAGAGATAGACGCAGAAGCATCAAAGTCTCAAGAAATACAAGGGTAAGTTTTTGTCAAACCCATTACATGTCCATATGGGAGCAAATATCTCATGACCCATTACATCTACAGTCTTCCTTCTTACGTTGTTTGTTAAGCTATCCTTGACACACAATCCATGCAATTTAGATGAAGATATCGAATTCCGTTTGAAAGATAGACGCAGAAGCATTCAAGTCTCAAGAAATACAAGGGTAAGCTTTGTTAAACCCATTACATGTCCATATGGGAGCAAATATCTCATGACCCATTACATCTACAGTCTTCTTTTTACGTTGTTTGATAAGCTAACCTTGACACACCATCCATGCAATTTAGATGATGATATCGAATTCCGTTTGAAAGATAGACGCAGAACCACCCAAGTCTCAAGAAATACAAGGGTAAGCTTTGTCAAATCCATTACATGTCCATATGGGAGCAAATATCTCATGACCCATTACATCTACACTCTTCCTTCTCACGTTGTTTGTTAAGCTATCCTTGACAAACCATCCGTGCAATTTAGATGACGATATCGAATACCGTTTGAAAGATAGACGCAGAAGCATCAAAGTCTCAAGAAATACAAGGGTAAGCTTTGTCAAACCCATTACATGTCCATATGGGAGCAAATATCTCATGACCCATTACATCTACAGTCTTCCTTCTTACACTGTTTGTTAAGCTATCCTTGACACACCATCCATGCAATTTAGATGATGATATCGAATTCCGTTTGAAAGATAGACGCAGAAGCATCCAAGTCTCAAGAAACACAAGTGTAAGCTTTGTCAAACCCATTACATATCCATATGGGAGCATATATCTCATGACCCATAGCATCTACAGCATCCAAGTCTCAAGAAATACAAGGGTAAGCTATGACAAACCCATTACATGTCCATATGGGAGCAAATATCTCATGACCCATTACATCTACAGTCTTCCTTCTTACGCTGTTTGTTAAGCTATCCTTGACACACCATCCATGCAATTTAGATGACGAAATCGAATTCCGTTTGAAAGATAGACGCAGAAGCATCAAAGTCTCAAGAAATACAAGGGTAAGCTTTGTCAAATCCATTACATGTCCATATGGCAGCAAATATCTCATGACTCATTACATCTACAGTCTTCCTTCTTACGCAGTTTGTTAAGCTATCCTTGACATACAATCCATGCAATTTAGATGACGATATCGAATTCCGTTTGAAAGATAGACGCAGAAGCATCAAAGTCTCAAGATATACAAGGGTAAGCTTTGTCAAATCCATTACATGTCCATATGGGAGCAAATATCTCATGACCCATTACATCTACAGTCTTCCTTCTTACGTTGTTTGTTAAGCTATCCTTGACACACAATCCATGCAATTTAGATGATGATATCGAATTCCGTTTGAAAGATAGACGCAGAAGCATCCAAGTCTCAAGAAAAACAAGTGTAAGCTTTGTCAAACCCATTACATGTCCATATGAGAGCATATTCTCATGACCCATAGCATCTACAATCTTCCCTCTTACGTTGTTTTTTAAGCTATCCTTGACACACCATCCATGCAATTTAGATGATGATATCGAATTCCGTTTGAAAGATAGACGCAGAAGCATCAGAGTCTCAAGAAATACAAGGGTAAGTTTTGTCAAACCCATTACATGTCCATATGGGAGCAAATATCTCATGACCCATTACATCTACAGTCTTCCTTCTTACATTGTTTGTTAAGCTATCCTTGACACACAATCCATGCAATTTAGATGATGATATCGAATTCCGTTTGAAAGATAGACGCAGAAGCATTCAAGTCTCAAGAAATACAAGGGTAAGCTTTGTCAAAACCATTACATGTCCATATGGGAGCAAATATCTCATGACCCATTACATCTACAGTCTTCCTTCTTACGTTGTTTGTTAAGCTAACCTTGACACACCATCCATGCAATTTAGATGATGATATCGAATTCCGTTTGAAAGATAGACGCAGAACCACCCAAGTTTCAAGAAATACAAGGGTAAGCTTTGTCAAATCCATTACATGTCCATATGGGAGCAAATATCTCATGACCCATTACATCTACAGTCTTCCTTCTCACGTTGTTTGTTAAGCTATCCTTGACACACCATCCATGCAATTTAGATGACGATATCGAATTTCGTTTGAAAGATAGACGCAGAAGCATCAAAGTCTCAAGAAATACAAGGGTAAGCTTTGTCAAACCCATTACATGTCCATATGGGAGCAAATATCTCATGACACATTACATCTACAGTCTTCCTTCTTACACTGTTTGTTAAGCTATCCTTGACACACCATCCATGCAATTTAGATGATGATATCGAATTCCGTTTGAAAAATAGACGCAGAAGCATGCAAGTCTCAAGAAACACAAGTGTAAGCTTTGTCAAACCCATTACATGTCCATATGAGAGCATATATCTCATGACCCATAGCATCTACAACCTTCTTTCTTACGCTGTTTGTTAAGCTATCCTTGACACACCATCCATGCAATTTAGATGACGATATCGAATTCCGTTTGAAAGATAGACGCAGAAGCGTCAAAGTCTCAAGAAATACAAGGGTAAGCTTTGTCAAACCCATTACATGTCCATATGGGAGCAAATATCTCATGACCCATTACATCTACAGTCTTCCTTCTTACGTTGTTTGCTGAGCTATCCTTGACACACAATCCATGCAATTTAGATGACGATATCGAATTCCGTTTGGAAGATAGACGCAGAAGCATCAAAGTCTCAAGAAATACAAGGGTAAGCTTTGTCAAACCCATTACATGTCCATATGGGAGCAAATATCTCATGACCCATTACATCTACAGTCTTCCTTCTTACGTTGTTTGCTAAGCTATCCTTGACACACAATCCATGCAATTTTGATGACGATATCGAATTCCGTTTGAAAGATAGACGCAGAAGCATCAAAGTCTCAAGAAATACAAGGGTAAGCTTTGTCAAATCCATTACATGTCCATATGGGAGCAAATATCTCATGACCCATTTACAGTCTTCCTTCTCACGTTGTTTGTTAAGCTATCCTTGACACACCATCCATGCAATTTAGATGACGATATCGAATTCCGTTTGAAAGATAGACGCAGAAGCATCAAAGTCTCAAGAAATACAAGGGTAAGCATTGTCAAACCCATTACATGTCCATATGGGAGCAAATATCTCATGACCCATTACATCTACAGTCTTCCTTCTTACGTTGTTTGTTAAGCTATCCTTGACACACCATCCATGCAATTTAGATGATGATATCGAATTCCGTTTGAATGATAGACGCAGAAGCCTCAAAGTCTCAAGAAATACAAGGGTAAGCTTTGTCAAACCCATTACATGTCCATATGGGAGCAAATATCTCATGACCCATTTACAGTCTTCCTTCTCACGTTGTTTGTTAAGCTATCCTTGACACACCATCCATGCAATTTAGATGACGATATCGAATTCCGTTTGAAAGATAGACGCAGAAGCATCAAAGTCTCAAGAAATACAAGAGTAAGCTTTGTCAAACCCATTACATGTCCATATGGGAGCAAATATCTCATGACCCATTACATCTACAGTCTCCCTTCTTACGTTGTTTGTTAAGCTATCCTTGACACACCATCCATGCAATTTAGATGACGATATCGAATTCCGTTTGAAAGATAGACGCAGAAGCATCAAAGTCTCAAGAAATACAAGGGTAAGCTTTGTCAAATCCATTACATGTCCATATGGGAGCAAATATCTCATGACCCATTACATCTACAGTCTTCCTTCTCACGTTGTTTGTTAAGCTATCCTTGACACACCATCCATGCAATTTAGATGACGATATCGAATTCCGTTTGAAAGATAGACGCAGAAGCATCAAAGTCTCAAGAAATACAAGGGTAAGCTTTGTCAAACCCATTACATGTCAATATGGGAGCAAATATATCATGACACATTACATCTACAGTCTTCCTTCTTACACTGTTTGTTAAGCTATCCTTGACACACCATCCATGCAATTTAGATGATGATATCGAATTCCGTTTGAAAGATAGACGCAGAAGCATGCAAGTCTCAAGAAACACAAGTGTAAGCTTTGTCAAACCCATTACATGTCCATATGAGAGCATATATCTCATGACCCATAGCATCTACAACCTTCTTTCTTACGCTGTTTGTTAAGCTATCCTTGACACACCATCCATGCAATTTATATGACGATATCGAATTCCGTTTGAAAGAAGCGTCAAAGTCTCAAGAAATACAAGGGTAAGCTTTGTCAAACCCATTACATGTCCATATGGGAGCAAATATCTCATGACCCATTACATCTACAGTCTTCCTTCTTACGTTGTTTGCTGAGCTATCCTTGACACACAATCCATGCAATTTAGATGACGATATCGAATTCCGTTTGAAAGATAGACGCAGAAGCATTCAAGTCTCAAGAAATACAAGGGTAAGCTTTGTAAACCCATTACATGTCCATATGGGAGCAAATATCTCATGACCCATTACATCTACAGTCTTCCTTCTTACGTTGTTTGTTAAGCTATCCTTGACACACCATCCATGCAATTTAGATGATGATATCGAATTCCGTTTGAAAGATAGACGCAGAAGCATCCAAGTCTCAAGAAATACAAGTGTAAGCTTTGTCAAACCCATTACATGTCCATATGAGAGCATATATCTCATGACCCATAGCATCTACAGCATCCAAGTCTCAAGAAATACAAGGGTAAGCTATGACAAACCCATTACATGTCCATATGGGAGCAAATATCTCATGACCCATTACATCTACAGTCTTCCTTCTCACGTTGTTTGTTAAGCTATCCTTGACACACCATCCATGCAATTTAGGTGACGATATCGAATTCCGTTAGAATGATAGACGCAGAAGCCTCAAAGTCTCAAGAAATACAAGGGTAAGCTTTGTCAAACCCATTACATGTCCATATGGGAGCAAATATCTCATGACCCATTTACAGTCTTCCTTCTCACGTTGTTTGTTAAGCTATCCTTGACACACCATCCATGCAATTTAGATGACGATATCGAATTCCGTTTGAAAGATAGACGCAGAAGCATCAAAGTCTCAAGAAATACAAGGGTAAGCTTTGTCAAACCCATTACATGTCCATATGGGAGCAAATATCTCATGACCCATTACATCTACAGTCTCCCTTCTTACGTTGTTTGTTAAGCTATCCTTGACACACCATCCATGCAATTTAGATGATGATATCGAATTCCGTTTGAAAGATAGACGCAGAAGCATCCAAGTCTCAAGAAATACAAGTGTAAGCTTTGTCAAACCCATTACATGTCCATATGAGAGCATATATCTCATGACCCATAGCATCTACAGCATCCAAGTCTCAAGAAATACAAGGGTAAGCTATGACAAACCCATTACATGTCCATATGGGAGCAAATATCTCATGACCCATTACATCTACAGTCTTCCTTCTCACGTTGTTTGTTAAGCTATCCTTGACACACCATCCATGCAATTTAGGTGACGATATCGAATTCCGTTAGAATGATAGACGCAGAAGCCTCAAAGTCTCAAGAAATACAAGGGTAAGCTTTGTCAAACCCATTACATGTCCATATGGGAGCAAATATCTCATGACCCATTTACAGTCTTCCTTCTCACGTTGTTTGTTAAGCTATCCTTGACACACCATCCATGCAATTTAGATGACGATATCGAATTCCGTTTGAAAGATAGACGCAGAAGCATCAAAGTCTCAAGAAATACAAGGGTAAGCTTTGTCAAACCCATTACATGTCCATATGGGAGCAAATATCTCATGACCCATTACATCTACAGTCTCCCTTCTTACGTTGTTTGTTAAGCTATCCTTGACACACCATCCATGCAATTTAGATGACGATATCGAATTCCGTTTGAAAGATAGACGCAGACGCATCAAAGTCTCAAGAAATACAAGGGTAAGCTTTGTCAAATCCATTACATGTCCATATGAGAGCATATATCTCATGACCCATAGCATCTACAATCTTCCCTCTTACGCTGTTTGTTAAGCTATCCTTGACACACCATCCATGCAATTTAGATGACGATATCGAATTCCGTTTGAAAGATAGACGCAGAAGCATCAAAGTCTCAAGAAATACAAGGGTAAACTTTGTCAAACCCATTACATGTCCATATGGGAGCAAATATCTCATGACCCATTACATCTACAGTCTTCCTTCTTACGTTGTTTGTTAAGCTATCCTTGACACACAATCCATGCAGTTTAGATGATGATATCGAATTCCGTTTGAAAGATAGACGCAGAAGCATCCAAGTCTCAAGAAAAACAAGTGTAAGCTTTGTCAAACCCATTACATGTCCATATGGGAGCATATATCTCATGACCCATAGCATCTACAACCTTCTTTCTTACGCTGTTTGTTAAGCTATCCTTGACACACCATCCATACAATTTAGATGACGATATCGAATTCCGTTTGAAAGATAGACGCAGAAGCATCAAAGTCTCAAGAAATACAAGGGTAAGCTTTGTCAAATCCATTACATGTCCATATGGCAGCAAATATCTCATGACCCATTACATCTACAGTCTTCCTTCTTACGTTGTTTGTTAAGCTATCCTTGACATACAATCCATGCAATTTAGATGACGATATCGAATTCCGTTTGAAAGATAGGCGCAGAAGCATCAAAGTCTCAAGAAATACAAGGGTAAGCTTTGTCAAATCCATTACATGTCCATATGGGAGCAAATATCTCATGACCCATTACATCTACAGTCTTCCTTCTTACGTTGTTTGTTAAGCTATCCTTGACACACAATCCATGCAATTTAGATGATGATATCGAATTTCGTTTGAAAGATAGACGCAGAAGCATCCAAGTCTCAAGAAAAACAAGTGTAAGCTTTGTCAAACCCATTACATGTCCATATGAGAGCATATATCTCATGACCCATAGCATCTACAATCTTCCCTCTTACGTCGTTTGTTAAGCTATCCTTGACACACCATTCATGCAATTTAGATGATGATATCGAATTCCGTTTGAAAGATAGACGCAGAAGCATCAAAGTCTCAAGAAATACAAGGGTAAGTTTTGTCAAACCCATTACATGTCCATATGGGAGCAAATATCTCATGACCCATTACATCTACAGTCTTCCTTCTTACGTTGTTTGTTAAGCTATCCTTGACACACAATCCATGCAATTTAGATGAAGATATCGAATTCCGTTTGAAAGATAGACGCAGAAGCATTCAAGTCTCAAGAAATACAAGGGTAAGCTTTGTCAAACCCATTACATGTCCATATGGGAGCAAATATCTCATGACCCATTACATCTACAGTCTTCCTTCTTACGTTGTTTGATAAGCTAACCTTGACACACCATCCATGCAATTTAGATGATGATATCGAATTCCGTTTGAAAGATAGACGCAGAACCACCCAAGTCTCAAGAAATACAAGGGTAAGCTTTGTCAAATCCATTACATGTCCATATGGGAGCAAATATCTCATGACCCATTACATCTACAGTCTTCCTTCTCACGTTGTTTGTTAAGCTATCCTTGACAAACCATCCATGCAATTTAGATGACGATATCGAATTCCGTTTGAAAGATAGACGCAGAAGCATCAAAGTCTCAAGAAATACAAGGGTAAGCTTTGTCAAACCCATTACATGTCCATATGGGAGCAAATATCTCATGACCCATTACATCTACAGTCTTCCTTCTTACACTGTTTCTTAAGCTATCCTTGACACACCATCCATGCAATTTAGATGA
This sequence comes from Musca autumnalis, assembly GCF_047663935.1. Classification (NCBI taxonomy): domain Eukaryota; kingdom Metazoa; phylum Arthropoda; class Insecta; order Diptera; family Muscidae; genus Musca; species Musca autumnalis. The sequence goes on from NW_027411735.1 coordinate 102,712, forward strand.
TGATATCGAATTCCGTTTGAAAGATAGACGCAGAAGCATCCAAGTCTCAAGAAACACAAGTGTAAGCTTTGTCAAACCCATTACATATCCATATGGGAGCATATATCTCATGACCCATAGCATCTACAGCATCCAAGTCCCAAGAAATACAAGGGTAAGCTATGACAAACCCATTACATGTCCATATGGGAGCAAATATCTCATGACCCATTACATCTACAGTCTTCCTTCTTACGCTGTTTGTTAAGCTATCCTTGACACACCATCCATGAAATTTAGATGACGAAATCGAATTCCGTTTGAAAGATAGACGCAGAAGCATCAAAGTCTCAAGAAATACAAGGGTAAGCTTTGTCAAATCCATTACATGTCCATATGGCAGCAAATATCTCATGACTCATTACATCTACAGTCTTCCTTCTTATGTAGTTTGTTAAACTATCCTTGACATACAATCCATGCAATTTAGATGACGATATCGAATTCCGTTTGAAAGATAGACGCAGAAGCATCAAAGTCTCAAGAAATACAAGGGTAAGCTTTGTCAAATCCATTACATGTCCATATGGGAGCAAATATCTCATGACCCATTACATCTACAGTCTTCCTTCTTACGTTGTTTGTTAAGCTATCCTTGACACACAATTCATGCAATTTAGATGATGATATCGAATTCCGTTTGAAAGATAGACGCAGAAGCATCCAAGTCTCAAGAAAAACAAGTGTAAGCTTTGTCAAACCCATTACATGTCCATATGAGAGCATATATCTTATGACCCATAGCATCTACAATCTTCCCTCTTACGTTGTTTTTTAAGCTATCCTTGACACACCATCCATGCAATTTAGATGATGATATCGAATTCCGTTTGAAAGATAGACGCAGAAGCATCAGAGTCTCAAGAAATACAAGGGTAAGTTTTGTCAAACCCATTACATGTCCATATGGGAGCAAATATCTCATGACCCATTACATCTACAGTCTTCCTTCTTACGTTGTTTGTTAAGCTATCCTTGACACACAATCCATGCAATTTAGATGATGATATCGAATTCTGTTTGAAAGATAGACGCAGAAGCATTCAAGTCTCAAGAAATACAAGGGTAAGCTTTGTCAAACCCATTACATGTCCATATGGGAGCAAATATCTCATGACCCATTACATCTACAGTCTTCCTTCTTACGTTGTTTGTTAAGCTAACCTTGACACACCATCCATGCAATTTAGATGATGATATCGAATTCCGTTTGAAAGATAGACGCAGAACCACCCAAGTCTCAAGAAATACAAGGGTAAGCTTTGTCAAATCCATTACATGTCCATATGGGAGCAAATATCTCATGACCCATTACATCTACAGTCTTCCTTCTCACGTTGTTTGTTAAGCTATCCTTGACACACCATCCATGCAATTTAGTTGACGATATCGAATTCCGTTTGAAAGATAGACGCAGAAGCATCAAAGTCTCAAGAAATACAAGGGTAAGCTTTGTCAAACCCATTACATGTCCATATGGGAGCAAATATCTCATGACACATTACATCTACAGTCTTCCTTCTTACACTGTTTGTTAAGCTATCCTTGACACACCATCCATGCAATTTAGATGATGATATCGAATTCCGTTTGAAAGATAGACGCAGAAGCATGCCAAGTCTCAAGAAACACAAGTGTAAGCTTTGTCAAACCCATTACATGTCCATATGAGAGCATATATCTCATGACCCATAGCATCTACAACCTTCTTTCTTACGCTGTTTGTTAAGCTATCCTTGACACACCATCCATGCAATTTAGATGACGATATCGAATTCCGTTTGAAAGATAGACGCAGAAGCGTCAAAGTCTCAAGAAATACAAGGGTAAGCTTTGTCAAACCCATTACATGTCCATATGGCAGCAAATATCTCATGACCCATTACATCTACAGTCTTCCTTCTTACGTTGTTTGCTGAGCTATCCTTGACACACAATCCATGCAATTTAGATGATGATATCGAATTCCGTTTGAAAGATAGACGCAGAAGCATCAAAGTCTCAAGAAATACAAGGGTAAGCTTTGTCAAATCCATTACATGTCCATATGGGAGCAAATATCTCATGACCCATTTACAGTCTTCCTTCTCACGTTGTTTGTTAAGCTATCCTTGACACACCATCCATGCAATTTAGATGACGATATCGAATTCCGTTTGAAAGATAGACGCAGAAGCATCAAAGTCTCAAGAAATACAAGGGTAAGCTTTGTCAAATCCATTACATGTCCATATGGGAGCAAATATCTCATGACCCATTACATCTACAGTCTCCCTTCTTACGTTGTTTGTTAAGCTATCCTTGACACACCATCCATGCAATTTAGATGACGGTATCAAATTCCGTTTGAAAGATAGACGCAGAAGCATCAAAGTCTCAAGAAATACAAGTTTAAGCTTTGTCAAACCCATTACATGTCCATATGGGAGCAAATATCTCATGACCCATTACATCTACAGTCTCCCTTCTTACGTTGTTTGTTAAGCTATCCTTGACACACCATCCATGCAATTTAGATGACGATATCGAATTCCGTTTGAAAGATAGACGCAGAAGCATCAAAGTCTCAAGAAATACAAGGGTAAGCTTTGTCAAACCCATTACATGTCCATATGGGAGCAAATATCTCATGACCCATTACATCTACAGTCTCCCTTCTTACGTTGTTTGTTAAGCTATCCTTGACACACCATCCATGCAATTTAGATGACGGTATCAAATTCCGTTTGAAAGATAGACGCAGAAGCATCAAAGTCTCAAGAAATACAAGTTTAAGCTTTGTCAAACCCATTACATGTCCATATGGGAGCAAATGTCTCATGACCCATTACATCTACAGTCTCCCTTCTTACGTTGTTTGTTAAGCTATCCTTGACACACCATCCATGCAATTTAGATGACGATATCGAATTCCGTTTGAAAGATAGACGCAGAAGCATCAAAGTCTCAAGAAATACAAGGGTAAGCTTTGTCAAACCCATTACATGTCCATATGGGAGCAAATATCTCATGACCCATTACATCTAGAGTCTCCCTTCTTACGTTGTTTGTTAAGCTATCCTTGACACACCATCCATGCAATTTAGATGACGATATCGAATTCCGTTTGAAAGATAGACGCAGAAGCATCAAAGTCTCAAGAAATACAAGGGTAAGCTTTGTCAAATCCATTACATGTCCATATGAGAGCATATATCTCATGACCCATAGCATCTACAATCTTCCCTCTTACGCTGTTTGTTAAGCTATCCTTGACACACCATCCATGCAATTTAGATGACGATATCGAATTCCGTTTGAAAGATAGACGCAGAAGCATCAAAGTCTCAAGAAATACAAGGGTAACCTTTGTCAAACCCATTACATGTCCATATGGGAGCAAATATCTCATGACCCATTACATCTACAGTCTTCCTTCTTACGTTATTTGTTAAGCTATCCTTGATACACAATCCATGCAGTTTAGATGATGATATCGAATTCCGTTTGAAAGATAGACGCAGAAGCATCCAAGTCTCAAGAAAAACAGTGTAAGCTTTGTCAAACCCATTACATGTCCATATGGGAGCATATATCTCATGACCCATAGCATCTACAACCTTCTTTCTTACGCTGTTTGTTAAGCTATCCTTGACACACCATCCATACAATTTAGATGACGATATCGAATTCCGTTTGAAAGATAGACGCAGAAGCATCAAAGTCTCAAGAAATACAAGGGTAAGCTTTGTCAAATCCATTACATGTCCATATGGGAGCACATATCTCATGACCCATTACATCTACAGTCTTCCTTCTTACGTTGTTTGTTAAGCTATCCTTGACACACAATCCATGCAATTTAGATGATGATATCGATTTTCGTTTGAAAGATAGACGCAGAAGCATCCAAGTCTCAAGAAAAACAAGTGTAAGCTTTGTCAAACCCATTACATGTCCATATGAGAGCATATATCTCATGACCCATAGCATCCTACAATCTTCCCTCTTACGTTGTTCGTTAAGCTATCCTTGACACACCATCCATGCAATTTAGATGATGATATCGAATTCCGTTTGAGAGATAGACGCAGAAGCATCAAAGTCTCAAGAAATACAAGGGTAAGTTTTGTCAAACCCATTACATGTCCATATGGGAGCAAATATCTCATGACCCATTACATCTACAGTCTTCCTTCTTACGTTGTTTGTTAAGCTATCCTTGACACACAATCCATGCAATTTAGATGAAGATATCGAATTCCGTTTGAAAGATAAACGCAGAAGCATTCAAGTCTCAAGAAATACAAGGGTAAGCTTTGTTAAACCCATTACATGTCCATATGGGAGCAAATATCTCATGACCCATTACATCTACAGTCTTCTTTTTACGTTGTTTGATAAGCTAACCTTGACACACCATCCATGCAATTTAGATGATGATATCGAATTCCGTTTGAAAGATAGACGCAGAACCACCCAAGTCTCAAGAAATACAAGGGTAAGCTTTGTCAAATCCATTACATGTCCATATGGGAGCAAATATCTCATGACCCATTACATCTACACTCTTCCTTCTCACGTTGTTTGTTAAGCTATCCTTGACAAACCATCCGTGCAATTTAGATGACGATATCGAATACCGTTTGAAAGATAGACGCAGAAGCATCAAAGTCTCAAGAAATACAAGGGTAAGCTTTGTCAAACCCATTACATGTCCATATGGGAGCAAATATCTCATGACCCATTACATCTACAGTCTTCCTTCTTACACTGTTTGTTAAGCTATCCTTGACACACCATCCATGCAATTTAGATGATGATATCGAATTCCGTTTGAAAGATAGACGCAGAAGCATCCAAGTCTCAAGAAACACAAGTGTAAGCTTTGTCAAACCCATTACATATCCATATGGGAGCATATATCTCATGACCCATAGCATCTACAGCATCCAAGTCTCAAGAAATACAAGGGTAAGCTATGACAAACCCATTACATGTCCATATGGGAGCAAATATCTCATGACCCATTACATCTACAGTCTTCCTTCTTACGCTGTTTGTTAAGCTATCCTTGACACACCATCCATGCAATTTAGATGACGAAATCGAATTCCGTTTGAAAAGATAGACGCAGAAGCATCAAAGTCTCAAGAAATACAAGGGTAAGCTTTGTCAAATCCATTACATGTCCATATGGCAGCAAATATCTCATGACTCATTACATCTACAGTCTTCCTTCTTACGCAGTTTGTTAAGCTATCCTTGACATACAATCCATGCAATTTAGATGACGATATCGAATTCCGTTTGAAAGATAGACGCAGAAGCATCAAAGTCTCAAGATATACAAGGGTAAGCTTTGTCAAATCCATTACATGTCCATATGGGAGCAAATATCTCATGACCCAATTACATCTACAGTCTTCCTTCTTACGTTGTTTGTTAAGCTATCCTTGACACACAATCCATGCAATTTAGATGATGATATCGAATTCCGTTTGAAAGATAGACGCAGAAGCATCCAAGTCTCAAGAAAAACAAGTGTAAGCTTTGTCAAACCCATTACATGTCCATATGAGAGCATATTCTCATGACCCATAGCATCTACAATCTTCCCTCTTACGTTGTTTTTTAAGCTATCCTTGACACACCATCCATGCAATTTAGATGATGATATCGATTCCGTTTGAAAGATAGACGCAGAAGCATCAGAGTCTCAAGAAATACAAGGGTAAGTTTTGTCAAACCCATTACATGTCCATATGGGAGCAAATATCTCATGACCCATTACATCTACAGTCTTCCTTCTTACATTGTTTGTTAAGCTATCCTTGACACACAATCCATGCAATTTAGATGATGGTATCGAATTCCGTTTGAAAGATAGACGCAGAAGCATTCAAGTCTCAAGAAATACAAGGGTAAGCTTTGTCAAAACCATTACATGTCCATATGGGAGCAAATATCTCATGACCCATTACATCTACAGTCTTCTTCTTACGTTGTTTGTTAAGCTAACCTTGACACACCATCCATGCAATTTAGATGATGATATCGAATTCCGTTTGAAAGATAGACGCAGAACCACCCAAGTCTCAAGAAATACAAGGGTAAGCTTTGTCAAATCCATTACATGTCCATATGGGAGCAAATATCTCATGACCCATTACATCTACAGTCTTCCTTCTCACGTTGTTTGTTAAGCTATCCTTGACACACCATCCATGCAATTTAGATGACGATATCGAATTTCGTTTTGAAAGATAGACGCAGAAGCATCAAAGTCTCAAGAAATACAAGGGTAAGCTTTGTCAAACCCATTACATGTCCTATGGGAGCAAATATCTCATGACACATTACATCTACAGTCTTCCTTCTTACACTGTTTGTTAAGCTATCCTTGACACACCATCCATGCAATTTAGATGATGATATCGAATTCCGTTTGAAAAATAGACGCAGAAGCATGCAAGTCTCAAGAAACACAAGTGTAAGCTTTGTCAAACCCATTACATGTCCATATGAGAGCATATATCTCATGACCCATAGCATCTACAACCTTCTTTCTTACGCTGTTTGTTAAGCTATCCTTGACACACCATCCATGCAATTTAGATGACGATATCGAATTCCGTTTTGAAAGATAGACGCAGAAGCGTCAAAGTCTCAAGAAATACAAGGGTAAGCTTTGTCAAACCCATTACATGTCCATATGGGAGCAAATATCTCATGACGATATCGAATTCCGTTTGGAAGATAGACGCAGAAGCATCAAAGTCTCAAGAAATACAAGGGTAAGCTTTGTCAAACCCATTACATGTCCATATGGGAGCAAATATCTCATGACCCATTACATCTACAGTCTTCCTTCTTACGTTGTTTGCTAAGCTATCCTTGACACACAATCCATGCAATTTTGATGACGATATCGAATTCCGTTTGAAAGATAGACGCAGAAGCATCAAAGTCTCAAGAAATACAAGGGTAAGCTTTGTCAAATCCATTACATGTCCATATGGGAGCAAATATCTCATGACCCATTTACAGTCTTCCTTCTCACGTTGTTTGTTAAGCTATCCTTGACACACCATCCATGCAATTTAGATGACGATATCGAATTCCGTTTTGAAAGATAGACGCAGAAGCATCAAAGTCTCAAGAAATACAAGGGTAAGCATTGTCAAACCCATTACATGTCCATATGGGAGCAAATATCTCATGACCCATTACATCTACAGTCTTCCTTCTTACGTTGTTTGTTAAGCTATCCTTGACACACCATCCATGCAATTTAGATGATGATATCGAATTCCGTTTGAATGATAGACGCAGAAGCCTCAAAGTCTCAAGAAATACAAGGGTAAGCTTTGTCAAACCCATTACATGTCCATATGGGAGCAAATATCTCATGACCCATTTAAAGTCTTCCTTCTCACGTTGTTTGTTAAGCTATCCTTGACACACCATCCATGCAATTTAGATGACGATATCGAATTCCGTTTGAAAGATAGACGCAGAAGCATCAAAGTCTCAAGAAATACAAGAGTAAGCTTTGTCAAACCCATTACATGTCCATATGGGAGCAAATATCTCATGACCCATTACATCTACAGTCTTCCTTCTTACGTTGTTTGTTAAGCTATCCTTGACACACCATCCATGCAATTTAGATGACGATATCGAATTCCGTTTGAAAGATAGACGCAGAAGCATCAAAGTCTCAAGAAATACAAGGGTAAGCTTTGTCAAATCCATTACATGTCCATATGGGAGCAAATATCTCATGACCCATTACATCTACAGTCTTCCTTCTCACGTTGTTTGTTAAGCTATCCTTGACACACATCCATGCAATTTAGATGACGATATCGAATTCCGTTTGAAAGATAGACGCAGAAGCATCAAAGTCTCAAGAAATACAAGGGTAAGCTTTGTCAAACCCATTACATGTCAATATGGGAGCAAATATATCATGACACATTACATCTACAGTCTTCCTTCTTACACTGTATGTTAAGCTATCCTTGACACACCATCCATGCAATTTAGATGATGATATCGAATTCCGTTTGAAAGATAGACGCAGAAGCATGCAAGTCTCAAGAAACACAAGTGTAAGCTTTGTCAAACCCATTACATGTCCATATGAGAGCATATATCTCATGACCCATAGCATCTACAACCTTCTTTCTTACGCTGTTTGTTAAGCTATCCTTGACACACCATCCATGCAATTTATATGACGATATCGAATTCCGTTTGAAAGAAGCGTCAAAGTCTCAAGAAATACAAGGGTAAGCTTTGTCAAACCCATTACATGTCCATATGGGAGCAAATATCTCATGACCCATTACATCTACAGTCTTCCTTCTTACGTTGTTTGCTGAGCTATCCTTGACACACAATCCATGCAATTTAGATGACGATATCGAATTCCGTTTGAAAGATAGACGCAGAAGCATCAAAGTCAGTAGGGATATAATGGGAATGCAATTAAGCTTTGATTTATTATCTTTAGCTTCAAGGAGGCTAAAGCCTGTCAAACTTTCAATAGCCGTTGACATGTTTTAGCCTTAATGAGGTTGAAGGTCGTAAATTATGTGTTAATGATATGCAGGTGTTCAAAAAATGATGGGGTGGGGGAATGCAGGTGTTCATTGGTATTGAATGTGGGAAGTGCCTTTTGATTATCCCCAACCACTTGTTTGCATATCGTTATAATAGCGCGAATAAATGATGTTGGGTCTTTTTGTGTGATCGTCAATGTGAATGTTTTTTTGTGTCCTTTTTGTTTGTCCGTCCGCGATTTTTTCCTCTGTCATGACAAATCTTTATCCCTTGTAAATGACACTTGTTGGCATTTTCTATGGGAAAATTTGTAAAAGGATCTTTTTTGTTTGGTGGTCGGGGTTTTCTTTGTTATCAGGACAAATCTTTGTCCCTTGTAATTGGTACTTGTGCGCATTTTCCATCGTAATGTTGTTGAAGATTGAAAAGTGAATTTTTTTGACCTTTTTTTATGATCGTGTCATGCAGTGTGTCCTTTCTTGTATGTTGTTGTTGCATTGCTACTGTGGGACCGTGTGTCCTTACTTGTATGTTGTTGTTGTGTGTGCTCAATGTGTCGTAATGTTTGTCCTTCGTTGTTGTATTTTTAGATGTGTACCCTTTTGTGTATGTTTATTATTGTTTTGCTTCCTAGTTTCTTGCCGTCTTGAATCTTTTTGTGTGATCGTCAATGTTTTTTGTGTCCTTTTTTGTTTGTCCGTCAGCGATTTTTCCCTCCATCATGACAAATCTTTTATCCCTTGTAAATGGCACTTGTTAGCATTTTTCATGTTGTTGTTGCTGTGTTGCTACTATGGGACCGTGTGCCCTTCCTTGTATGTTGTTGTTGCTGTGTTGCTTAATGTGTCGTAATGTTTGTCCTTCGTTGTTGTTGTTTTTAGATGTGTACCCTTTTGTGTATGTTTATTATGTTTTGCTTCCTAGTGTCTTGCCGTGCAACCTACCTTTTTTATTTTTGTATTGTAACTAATGTCGTCCTTTCCCTTTCCACTAGTCAATATAATTTCATAATGTTGTGAAATATAAGATCACTTGAATTTCGTGCCGGCGGTCAACCTAAATGTAATTGTCCTTTTATAAAATAGGCTAGACATCTTTGGAATCTCGCGTGTGTGCGGTCAATCCAAATACTTTGTAACCTTTTGATTATCCCCCATCCAATTTTTGTATAGTGACTAATGATCTTTCGAAGATCGAAGATTAATATTCTAGGACCTTTTTTTGTTTGTCTGCCTGCGATTTTGGGTCGTGTTTACGCCTTGTCATTGAAAATTTTCAACTTTTTCAATGTGAATGTGGGTGAAGATCACTAAAGTAAGTGTTCTTTGACCGTTTTTGTTTTAGTCCGTCCACTAGTCTTCATTTTCCATAGAAATGTGGTTGAAGATCAAGAAAAAATTATGGCAAACGTTATAAACATAACATGTCGGGTCAACTTTTTGTAATTTATGGGTTTTGCCACTTTCCCAGCAAACATACAAAATGATATTGAGCTTGCTCTTCATCCTTTATAGAGTCAAATGATGCAAGTGTTTGTACCATTTTGTAATATTGGCACTTTTTCAAATTTTTCTGAGGGAATGCGCTTGACGGTCTAAAAAAGATGATTTTGGGACTTTTTTTGGTTTATATATCCCTCTGCGATATGCACATCCATGGCTAGCATGTTGTTGTTGTTTTTCTAATAGGTCAGATATCATAACACAACCAATATTTTTTGATATGTGTTGATGTATACAGGTGTTCTGCGAAATAATTTGTTTCCGTCCAATCGATCGTGCTATGTTTCACAGCGTCAAGGATGTATGCTTGTTGTGCTCAATATAAATAAGGGTGTTGTTGTTTGGTTTCCATCCATTCGATCTTATTCACATTGTTATTGTTGTTCTTATGCTCGCTAGAGTCATGCTGTATTCTTCGGTGATCAATGCGAAACTTCCACCCTTCCTTGTAAATGTTTGATGTTGTGTCATATATATTAATTAGATCCAGGATGTTACATATATATTTTCAACCTTCCCTTAGCACTTGTTAACATTATTTCACAAGGTTGTGAAATACATGTAGGTGCGTTTAAAAATTTAGATTAACTAAGCACCTCCTTTGATCCTTATACCTCAGAATATAAAAGTTTTAACAGATTGTGATACTAGTGCATTGATGTTTATTATGTTATGGAAATGTTTATATGTAAAGAGAGGTCAACATACTTGCGTGTTTCGAACCATTGTTTGAAATGATTACCTTATTTTATATAGCTTATAATATAGGTTTTTTTCCTCCCAACATTCAGGCTTTATAAGATCAAATATTGTAACCCTTCCCTACACACCTGGGAAACATTATTTGTTAAGATTTTACTGTCTGTTTACATCATAATAGGTACAAACATATTATTATGAGTTGGGATGAATGATGGGATTAGATTACAAAAATGAAAAACAGACCTTTTATAAAATTTTAAAATGTATAAAAACGCATTTCGAGATGAGAAAATATTCAGTAGCAAATATACTGTCAATCGATTTGAATATGGATTCCCAAAGCTTCATCGACCGTTGCATTGAGGAAGACCTTTCTTCGGAGTGGAATGATCGTGAAACAGACAACTATCTCGCTACAGTAGCTGATCAAACAGAAGCAGGACAAATTGAAGCAGAATTCTATACGACGTAAGGTTTGAAATTGGACCGGAACAGGATTCTAATGCTCTTGAAACGGATGAATAAGGAGACAAATTTTGATATTTATTAATAGTTTTGATTGATAATTATACCCTACACCACTATGTGGAAAGGGTATTATAAGTTTGTTTTGGTAAAAATTCATGTAACACCGCGAAATATTCGTCGGAGACCCCAATGTGGTATACCAATCTTCATATCTCGGCGAGATAAAGCGATTTTGAGATGTGTGTCCGTCCGTCCGTGTGTCCGTCTGTCCATTATAAATTGTAATCAAACTCCAGGCCGCAATTATAGACCGATCGTCACGAATTTGGTATGGAGGTCGGTTTCACATCAGAATAGATCGTTATTTTAATTGGTGATGATCGTGAAATATTTAGCGGGTGAAATGGACCAAAAACATAATTATACCCTACACCACTATGTGGAAAGGGTATTTAAGTTTGTTTTGGGAAAAATTCATGTAACACCGCGAAATATTCGTCGGAGACCCCCAATGTGGTATACCAATCTTCATATCTCGGCGAGATAAAGCGATTTTGAGATGTGTGTCCGTCCGTCCGTCCGTCCGTCTGTCCATTATAAATTGTAATCAAACTCTAGGGCGCAATTCTGGACCGATCGTCACGAAATTTGGTATGGAGGTCGGTTTCACATCAGAATAGATCGCTATTTTAATTGGTGATGATCGTGAAATATTAAGCGGGTTAAATGGACCAAAAACATAATTTCTATCCGATTTTGTAGCTGCTCTGTTGGTTGCAATAATAGTCCGATCGCCTTGAAATTTGAATAAGTTAAGAGTATATGACAAAGATGAAGCTTGTAATTTGAGATGGCGATCACATAATATTGAGAGGGTTAAATGGACCACAAATTTTGTGTGAAAATTGTGACAATTTTCAATGAATCTTTGTTCCTAAAAGACACATTCCCCACTCGTGAGTTAAATTTGTAAGACGATATCTTGACCTTTCAATTGATGTCAATTATGTTGATGTACGTGATCAGATAACAGAGTTACAGCCTAATATATCTAGTTTTTTGTTTGTAGTGTAATCATAAACCCGCTAGAGGTCACAATTATAGCTCAATAGTCATGAAATTTTGCACGAGGTAAGAGTTTAGGTTGAAGAAAATGGCTATAATTTTGCATGATGATCTGATAAATACAAAACAAAATACGACCAAAGATGTGTCTCATCGTAATATTGGTTTTAGACCCCAAGTATATTTGGACGAAATTCTTTTCAGACAATTTGGAGTCTATTTAGCGCTGTCCGTTCATCTGTCTCTCTTAATGTCTAACTGGCTGGTGCGCACGATAACTCTCGAACGGATCTACCGATTAGAACCAAATTTTCTACAAACTTTGTTTATGTTAGAATGTACGCTATGTCGGTCCACACCTTTTCCAAAAAAGTTCAAAACTGTTTTCAAAAAATTGTGTGAACCAGAACTGGCGAAGTGAGCAATCGATTTGCTCCATACTTTCCATATATTATTATTCCTTGCAGATAAATATCGGATAAGACTATGCCGGTCCTTAGGGTACCTCCCACACTCAAGAAGATTTTCTGATAGGTCGAAACTTTACACATCGTATTATTTCATCCAGCCATGTATCAGGTTGGAATATGAACTATATCGGTCCGCCCTTCGAATACCTCCCACACAAAATTTGGGAAAAGTGCAATTTGAGGACCCGTATCGAATCTATTTCATTGTTTCTTTTTTTTAAGAAGGTTCTTTTCACGGTCCTTATTCTGGTCCCTTTTCCGGGGTAAGTCATACTTCCTGAGATAATAGTCCAGAACATCCAAGAACCTCTGCCGGCTCCAACTAAAATTACAAATCAGATTCCACGTATTTGGAAGCAAACTCGTGTTACAAAATAAATATATATTTTAACAGCAGAGGCTGAGGGTATATGACCGTTAGCGCATCTGACTTATACTATCTTCTTTGGTGTGTAATTGAGTATGAATAATTTTGGGATTTATAAATTTGTTTGCATGCAATTTTTGAATTTCTATTCATTGTTAGTTATTTCTACCGGTATAAAATATATTTTCGATATCACAATATATGCCCACAATGAACTATTTTCGAAGCATATGTGAGATACAAGTGCACAATTTTTGGACGATAGGTCTTGAATAAACTCGTAATTTTCCCAATTATTAAATGTACCAAATTGCATGGTATATATATTTACTTATTTATTTATTTTAGGTGTATTCCAAAAAGGAACCTGATATTCAAAGACAATTTGAAGATATAGCAGGAGGGGCTAATCAATGTGAATTTTCCAATTTTAAAATATTTTTTAGAAATGTCTAATTTATATATTTTTCCACAAATATCCCAGTAAAGACAAGGGAGGCTTCTCTTATATCAATGGATTTATATTATGTTATTGATATGAGACCTAGTTTTTATGACCGAGTCCTATGTTGTCACTTTTAGGGACGTTTTTCATGGCTGAAATATTCAGGAGATATCGCTAACATTATTAAGGGATATTTTGCCACCATTGACAATTTGATGGGAATCGAACCCGGACATTCAGCGTGCAAGGCGGTTGCACATAGCTAATTCCTAGAGCTTGTGGTGTAGGGTATCACATGGTCGGCCACGTCCGACTATAGCCTTTGCTTACTTGTTTTTATCCGATTTTGTAGATGCTCTGTAGGTCGCAATAATAGTCAGATCGCCACGAAATTTTAATTATGGTAAGAGTATATGACAAAGAAGTATCTTGCAACTTGAGGTGGCGATCAGATAATATTTAGAGGGTTAAATGGACCAAAACTTTTGTGTGAAAATTGTGAAAAATTGTAGTATACAGCTTATATCTTTATTCTTGGAAGAGACATTCCTGGCAAGTAAGATATACTTGGAAGAGGAACGCTTGACCTTTCTATTGATGTCAATTGTGTTGGTCTACATGATAAGATAACAGAGTTACAGCCTAATATACCCTGTTATTTGTGTGTAGTGTATTGATAAACACGCTAGAGGTCGCAATTATAGCCCAATAATCACGAAATTTTGCACGAGGTTGAGAGTTAGGTAGAGGAAGATGCCTACAATTTTGAACGATGATCTGATATTATTTAGCTGGTGAAATGGACCATTACTTTTGTATGAAAAATAAAAAAAAAATATTTTTGATCTATATTTTATTTCCTGGAGGGCATATACCGGCAAAGTAGACTACATATGAAAATAGAACTACTGATCTTCCCCCTGATGAAAATTGCAATAAAGTGTCTGCTAGATAACGGGCCAACTGCTTAATATATAATGGGTTATGTGTAGAGAACCACATTTTCCCATTCCCAGTTGTTGCATTATTCCAAATTACATGGTGCCCTAACGTTTTAATTGTCCAATTGGATTTTTATACATACATAGCATGATTCGCTTTGCCACCTTCTTTCAAAACGATTCCCCAGGCAGGCAAGAATCCACAAATTTATTTGTTACAATAAGTTTGTTTGTTCCATAAAGAAATTTTGATATGTGGAAAGCTAATTCCCAGGGGTAAAGTTGTAGGGTATTGCATGGTCGGCCCCGTCCGACTATAGCCTTGGCTTACTTGTTTTTAAATAAATATGAAAATATATTTTTCCGAGTATTTTTTGTGGGTGAACTCAATGTATGGTTCTTGTTAATATATGCATATATTTGATGCTTTCATTCCACGTTATGCAAAGATATGGCAATATTATAGTTTGCATCTTAACGTAATGACAGAATTATGGAAAATTTATATCAAATAAAACCCTACCAATTAATTAGTATGAAATAAACCATGGACCAAGTAAAAGTATTGCAAGAACTAGTTGATACCCGGAATGAATTGAAGAGAAAATTTCAACGCATTTAAAGGGGTGAACAGGAAAGAGATACTGAACTGCAAACCACATTTAAACCTATAACAGATGAATTAAACAAATTAGTCCAACTAAAACCAGAAAATGTAAATAAATACGCTAGTAATCCCACCAAGAAATTTAAGACAGATATGAAAGACGAGGCTGCAAGCACAAATAATCCATACGGTGACGAGTACAAACTTGATTATATCCAAAATAAACCTATTGAAAGTGATGACACAAATGAAGAAACATTTTATTCAGAAAACAAGTAAGCAACGGCTATAGTCGGACAGGGCCGACCATACGATACCCTACACCACTACCCTGCGAGTTAGCTTTCAGCAAATCAAAGTTTCTTTTGGACAAATAAGCTCATTGTAAGAAATAAATTTTTGGAGTCTGCAACCTTATCACATTAAGTTTAAATAACAATATAATAATTGTTCCACAAACATCACAGAAGGGACAGGGCGTGCACCACTATTCATATTACAGCAATAGTATGGGGCCTACTGTTTATCGCCGAGTCCGAAAGGCATGTCTTAAAACACCACCTGTAGAGAAGTTGTACATGGTTGAAATACTCAGAGAATGTCTCCAACTTTACTGAGGGGTATTTTGCCATCGTTGGAAATTTGATGTTTGCTGGCCGGGAATCGAACACCCGACCTTCAGCGTGCAAGGCGGGTGTGCACACAATTGTACTATGGTGGCACCAATAAGTAATTTTAGAACGGACATTTAGTCTGGGCCTAATTTTTTGCATACTGTGACATATTTGCTAAACCATATGCAGGACTTTGTGCCCTAAATATCCCATCGAATTGGCTGAAAGTTTGTATTAAGTATTCGTTCATCACAATTTTCGACCTGAAATTTATCGGTATAGGTCCAGGTCTTCATATAGCTCCCATAAAACCGTACCTCCCGATACCCGGTATTTTGAAGGTTGTGGCCTCAATATCAAACTGAAGTGGCTGACATTTTGTATTCAGTCTTCGTTGGAGGTAAAAAAACTTTACACCTGAAATTTGTCGTTATGTGTCCACGTCTTCATATAGCTCCCATAACCAGAACCTACCGATTTTCTGTACTTTGAAGGTTATGGTCTCAATATCCCTCCGAATTGGCTAAAATTTGGTATAAAGTCTTCATTGGGGGTATTAAACTTTCCATCTGAAATTTGTCATCTGAAATTTGTCTAGGCCTTCATATAGCTCCCATACAACGAAAGCTCCCCATGTTCAACATTTTGAAGATTGTGGCTCTGGTTACAGATTTCTCTATTTTATTGACTTGTCTGAAGTGAATTTCAAACAGAAAAATGTACACATAAACATTTTAGAAGATATTATTGAAATATATGTAGCATACGAAAATATGTGAAATACAGACATTTTCCATATGCAAAAATAATATTTGCATATGCATAATTTATACATTTCGCATATTTTTGTATATGTGATATATTTCGATTGGAATTTAATTAGAAGCCAAAAATATGCAAATTTTACAAAAATAGGTGTTGCATAAAATTCCGCTGTCTACATATCATTGAGCTGAAATTAATCGGGGTGCTCTCATTGATATAAGAGAAGGCTCCCTTGTCCCTACTGGGATGTTTGTGGAACAATTATATACAGTACATTTTAAGAAACATTCTTAAATTTGAAAATTGGCGTTGTTTAGCAATTTCTGCTACATCTTTAAATTTTGAACAATTGGACAGGTAATATGATAGGGTTCCACGCAATTTGGTAGAACTGGGAATTTTTCTGTCATGATAGAGAAAATTTGCAGCATGGGAGGAAGATGTGGTTCTCTTCACAAAACTCATTATATCTTAGGTAGTAGGTCCGTTACCAAGCACACATATTATTGCAATTTTCATCAGAGGAAAGATCGGTAGTTAATTTTTCATATATAGGCGACTTTGCCGGTATATAGCCTCCAGGGATTCAAATATGGACCAAAAATAAAATGTTTTATTTAGCATACAAAAGTAATGGTCCATTGCACCCGCTAAATAATATCAGATCATCATCAAAAATTGTAGGCATCTTCTTCGACCTAAACCCCTACCTCGTGCAAAATTTCGTGACTATTGATCTATAATTGCGACACCTAGTATGCTTTTGATTACATTACAAGGAAAACACTGGATATATTAGGCTGTAACTCTGTTATCTAACCACATAAATAAACATAATTGGCATTAATTGAAAGGGCAAGAGTTGTCCTTCCAAATTTTATTTATGTGGGCGGAATGTGTGGTCCAGGAATAAAGATATTACCGGTATATTAAATATTTTCACAATTTTCACACAAAAGTTGTGGTCCATTTAACCCTCTAAACATCATCCGATCACCATCTCAAATTGCAAGCTTCTTCTTTGTCATATAATCTTCCATTATTTTCGAGGCGATCGGGCTATAATTGCGACATACAGAGCCGCTACAAAATCGGATAAAAATTTTGTTTTTGGTCCATTTCACCCGCTTAATATTTCTCGATCATCACCAATAAGAATAGGGATCTATTCTGATCTGAACCAGACCTCCATACAAAATTTCGTGACGATCGGTCCATAATTGCGGCCTGGAGCGTGTTTACAATTTATAATAGACAGACGGACGGGCGGACGGACGGACGGACGGACGGACAGACACACATCTCAAAATCGCTTTATCTCGTCGAGATATGAAGATTGGTATACCACATTGGGGGTCTCCGACGAATATTTCGCGGTGTTACATGAATTTTTACCAAAACAAACTTATAATACCCTTTTCCACATTGTGGTATAGGGTATAATGACGATGATGATGAAAATGATGTAACTCTTTCTCAGCTATCTGAAAATGATAAACTGGATACTGTATATGGACCACATAAAGACATAAATGGAGACTGGAAATTTGGAGACAAGCCATTACAAGTAAATGATGACAAAATTATCATAGGAAATCAGACTTGTATGTGCACCAGGCTTGTTTGAACTTTTATTTCTTCAAAGGCCAACAAACTACGATTCATCTGAATTAGAAATATATAAGAAAATTTTATTGGACTCCAACGCACATAAAGTGGGATATAGGCCTGATGAAAGGATAAAATCCAACAGAGGTTATAAATACACACAGATAATAAAGAAATTAATTGACGGTACTCATACTGGTAAAGGTCTAATGAAGTTAAATCTAACTAAGCCGGAGTACGTCTATTGGAGAGACCCAAACGTTCTGGTCGATCGCTTAAAATTCTTGTTAAAATCTCGTCAACGAGGAAATTACAATCATGATAATGAAATTGTTTCTATTATTGAAGAGCTGCGAGAAGCCGGGATAATATATTAGATATTCAATCCAATTATCCATGTTAATCCAATTATCCAAGGCGTTATTTCTTATTGTATTATTAAAGAAAGAATTATATTTGATAACAAATATTGAATTTTGGATAATGATTTAAAAAATAAAGACACCACATTTGTTTGCACTTTAAATTTTCCTCTTATTTGATAACATATGTAAGTATGTAAAAAATTTGCATGTTAAAGTTTCTGTGTGTATACCAGAATTTTGCACCTCTTAACTCGCGAGCAAGCAATAAGAGCTTCTCTTTCCACTCACTAATTAAAAAACCATGGACTGACAACAGTGTTTGCTCAAATTGTTGTTGTTGTGTGCCGAATGCTGGTGTAAACCTAACAATCACATAGACTTGTTGTTTGTATCCCTTATCAATTCTTATGTATGCACCGTATGATCAGTTCAACGCAAAACGTCACAATTCAACCAGGATTAATCGGATAATAAATAAAAATGTATGCCAAGATCCTAAACAAATTGACTAATGTCTGTATTACCTTGAACAACTTATACAAGAAAATAAGATTGGTGGTTTGTTTTAGAGCGAAGAAATGTGACAATCACATCAGTATAAATGAAGAGAATGATATGAAAAATGTACATGCAGATAATACGGATCCTAATGCCGATGTGTTGTATTCACAGGTCAAAGGAGAAGAAAATAAAATAGCTTGTACGATTAAACTTGATCTTAGTTTAAATGTGTATATTAATGGTGATCAAATTCCCAAGGAAACGTGGGTTTAACCACAAGTATAGAAACGTAAGCCTGTCATATTTCTGGATAAAATTTCTAATGTTATTGTAATTTTAACATTATTTGCAAACGATAACAAACATTGTCAACTGGAGGGTATAATTACAGATTTTATCATCAGGAAATAAGCTGACTATATCAAAACAAGACACTAACTACAGCAATGACATATCCAATAATACCTATTTGAATCTGACTGTTCACAGAAGGATGTTTATTCAGCCTGTCGCTCAACAACTCATTAATCAATCTCTGCAGCACCCTAATATGGCTCAACAACTCCCTAATCTGAATCAACAGCACTCTAATATGTCTCAACAGCTCCATAACAAGGCTCAACAGGACCATAATCTGGTTCAATAGCTCCCTATTCTGGCTCAACAGCACCTTAATATGGCTCAACAACTACATACTCTGGATCAACAGAACCCTCATTGGGCTCAATAGCTCCTTAATATGGATAAAGGGTTCCCTATTTTATTCAACAGTTCCCTAATATGATTCAATGGTTATATATTTGCTTGTTTGATGACACCCCTGTTATTACTTAAGAGCTCTCCTGTCGGCTCCCTAATAAATTTCTTATTATGGTTAAACATATTCACACTCTAGTTCAACGGCTCCCTGATCTATTTCAACTTTTATCTTATGGTTCAACAGCACAAAAAACCTGCTTCTATGACTTCATGTGATGTTTAAATATGGGATGTTTGATTAAAAATGTCATATATACGTAAAAAGCTTTCTATTGAAGTAGACATCCTAGGGCTATTTCTAAAATAATGAATGAAAACATTCTCGAAGAACTAAAAAAATCTAGAATTATCTTGAAAAAGATATTGAAATCCTTTAAAAAAGGAGAAAATGTTTCACATCAATTCGAGAAACCCTACAATAATCATACATTAAAAGAACAAAGAGATTCCAATTTATCTCATAAGAGTATTGATAAAAATATCTCAGAAAGAATTGATACAGGAAATGATGAAATAGATAACGAGACCTCTGGAGTTGATTTTCTCCAATCACACGCCAAAGAAGAGGTGACTGAAGCAAATACTATGGATGTTGACCATCTTACATTGCTACATACAACTAAGAAAATTGATAAAAAATATGGACCACAAATAAAGGATAATAAAGGATGTTGGAAACTAGGTAATACAGAAGTATACTTTGTCAATGGTAACATTAAACTTGGAAATCAAGCATGGCGTCTGACAAGAGGTTTATACAACCTCCTATTTCTCAAAGATCCATGCGATTACAATGTAAATGAACTAGACATATATAACAAGTAAGCCAAGGCTATAGTCGGACGGGGCCGACCATGCAATACCCTACACCTTTACCCCTGGGAATCAGCTTTCCACATATCAAAATTTCTTTATGGAACAAATAAACTTATTGTAACAAATAAATTTGTGGATTCTTGCCTGCCTGCGGAATCGTTTTGAAAGAAGGTGGCAAAGCGAATCATGCTATGTATGTATAAAAATCCAATTGGACAATTAAAACGTTAGGGCACCATGTAATTTGGAATAATGCAACAACTGGGAATGGGAAAATGTGGTTCTCTACACATAACCCATTATATATTAAGCAGTTGGCCCGTTATCTAGCAGACACTTTATTGCAATTTTCATCAGGGGGAAGATCAGTAGTTCTATTTTCATATGTAGTCTACTTTGCCGGTATATGCCCTCCAGGAAATAAAATATAGACCAAAAATATTTTTTTTTATTTTTCATACAAAAGTAATGGTCCATTTCACCCGCTAAATAATATCAGATCATCGTTCAAAATTGTAGGCATCTTCCTCTACCTAACTCCCAACCTCGTGCAAAATTTCGTGATTATTGGGCTATAATTGCGACCTCTAGCGTGTTTATCAATACACTACACCCAAATAACAGGGTATATTAGGCTGTAACTCTGTTATCTTATCATGTAGACCAACACAATTGACATCAATAGAAAGGTCAAGCATTCCTCTTCCAAGTATATCTTACTTGCCAGGAATGTCTCTTCCAAGAATAAAGATATAAGCTGTATACTACAATTTTTCACAATTTTCACACAAAAGTTTTGGTCCATTTAACCCTCTAAATATTATCTGATCGCCACCTCAAGTTGCAAGATACTTCTTTGTCATATACTCTTACCATAATTAAAATTTCGTGGCGATCTGACTATTATTGCGACCTACAGAGCATCTACAAAATCGGATAAAAATTATGTTTTTGGTCCATTTCACCCGCTAAATATTTCACGATCATCACCAATTAAAATAACGATCTATTCTGATGTGAAACCGACCTCCATACCAAATTTCGTGACGATCGGTCTATAATTGCGGCCTGGAGTTTGATTACAATTTATAATGGACAGACGGACACACGGACGGACGGACGGACGGACACACGGACGGACGGACACACATCTCAAAATCGCTTTATCTCGCCGAGATATGAAGATTGGTATACCACATTGGGGGTCTCCGACGAATATTTCGCGGTGTTACATGAATTTTTACCAAAACAAACTTATAATACCCTTTCCACATAGTGGTGTAGGGTATAAAAAGATATTAGAGACTACATGCGTCCATCGAAGAAATTATGAACTTAACGGACAAATAAGAGTAAACAGAGGTCCAAAGTATACAAAAATTATAAAAGAATTGTCTAAACATACAAACGGACCAGGCTTAAATCGTGCTAAACACAATACAGCAAAGAAAATAATTTGGAAAGATCCTAATGAGTTAGTTGACCGCTTGAGAATACTAATACCATTAAAAAACACTGGTAATGAAGAACATGACAACGAAATTGCCCTCATCGTCAAAGAATTGAGACGTGCTGATTTAATATATTGATTTAAAAACAAGTAAGCAAAGGCTATAGTCGGACGGGGCCGACCACGTGATACCCTACACCACAACCTGTAGGAATTAGCTATGTGCAACCGCTTGCACGCTGAATGTCCGGCTTCGATTCCCATCAAATTGTCTACGGTGGCAAAATGCCTCTTAGTAATGTTGGCGATATTTCCTGAGTATTTCAGCCATGAAAAACGTCTCTACAAGTGACAACTTAGGACACGCCGTTCGGACTCGGCGATAAAAACTAGGTCACATATCAATAACATAATATGAATCCATTGATATTAGAGAAGCCTCCCTTGTCTTTACTGGGATGTTTGTGGAAAATTATATAAATTACATATATCTAAATGATATTCGAAAATTGGAAAATTCACATTGATTAGCCCCACCTGCTACATCTTCAAATTGTCTTTGAATATCAGGTTCCTTTTTGGAATACACCTAAATAAATAAATATATATACCACGCAATTTGGTATATTTGATAATTGGGAAAATTGCGAGTTTATTGAAGATCTATCGTCCAAAAATTGTGCACTTGTACCTCACATATGCTTCGAAAATAGTTCATTGTAGTTCATATTGTGATTTCAAAAATATATTTTATACCGGTAGAAATAACTAAAAATGAATAGAAACAGAAATAGAAAAATTGTGCATGCAAACAAATTTATAAATCAAAATTATTCATATTCAATTATACAGCAAAGAAGATAGTATAAGTCAGATGCGCTAACGGTGATATACCTTCAGCCTCTAAAAATATTTTTATTTTTTAACTTGAGTTTGCTTCAAAATGCGTGAAATCTGTAGGTATCGTAATATGAGGCTATACCAAGTTTTGGAAATATTTGAGAATTATTTTTTCAGATTTGTAATTTTAGTTGGAGCCGGGGCAGTGGTTTTTGGAACTTCTGGACTATTATCTCAGGAAGTACGACTTACCCCGGGAAAGGGACAAGAATAGGGACCGTAAAAAGAACCTTCTACAAAAAAAAAGAAAATAATCAAATAGATCCGATACGGGTTCTCTGCACTGCACTTTTCCCAAATTTTGTGTGGGAGGTACTCGAAGGTCGGACCGATATAGTCCATATTCCGACCTGACACATGACTGGATGAAATAATACGATGTGTAAAGTTTCGACCAATCAGACAATCTCCTTGAGAGTTAACTTACGGATTGGCGGCGCAAGTACAATCTGCTGAAAAAAATTCAAAACGATTCGAGAGGACTCTTAAATTTCCCTTTTCCGAATTTTGTGTACCCTAAGGACCGATATAGTCTTATCCGATCTATATCTGGAAGGAATAATAATATAGCGGAAGTTTGGAGCAAATCGATTGCTCACTTCGCCAGTTATCGTTCACACAATTTTTCGAAAACAATTTTGAACTTTTTTGGGGGAGGTGTGGACCGACATAGCCTACATTCGAACTTAAACAACTTTTGAGCAAAATATTACATTGTATAAAATTTGGGTCTAATCGGTAGATCCGGTAAATCCAATTTGACAACTGAACTGAAAATTTCTCTGTCATGATAGAGACAATGTGTAGCATGGGAGGAAATTGTGGTTCTCTACACAAAACACATTATATATCAGGCAGTAGGTGCGTTATCTAGCAGACACATTATTGCAATTTGCATCACGGGAAAGATCAGTAGTTATTTTTCCTTATGTAGGCTACTTTGGCGGTATATGCCCTCCAGGAATGAATATATATACCAAAAATAAAATTTGTACATTTTTCATACAAAAGTAATGGTCTATGTCAACCGCTAGATAATATCAGATCATCATGCAAAATTATAGTCATTTTTGTCAACCTAAACTCTTACCTCGTGCAAAATTTCGTGACTATTGAGCTATAATTGCGACCTCTAGTGGCTTTATGATTACACTACAAACAAGAAACTGGATATATTAGGCTGTAACTCTGTTATCTGATCACGTACATCAACATAATTGACATCAATTCAAAGGTCAAGAGATCGCTTCCTAAATATAACTCACGAGTGGGGAATGTGTCTTTCAGGAACAAAGATATAAGCTGTTTATTAGAAATTTTCAGAATTTTCACACAAAAGTTGTGGTCCATTTAACCCTCTAAATATTATCTGATCGCCATCTCAAATTGCAAGATTCATGTTTGTCATATACTCTTGCCTTATTTAAAATTTCGAGGCGATCGGACTATTATTGCGACCAACAGAGCAGCTACAAAATCGGATAAAAATTCTGTTTTTGGTCCATTTCACCCGCTAAATATTTCACGATCATCACCAATTAAAATAGCGATCTATTCTGATGTGAAACCGACCTCCATACCAAATTTCGTGACGATCGGTCCATAATTGCGGCCTGGAGTTTGATTACAATTTATAATGGACAGACGGACACACGGACGGACGGACGGACGGACGGACACACATCTCAAAATCGCTTTATCTCGCCGAGATATGAAGATTGGTATACCACATTGGGGGTCTCCGACGAATATTTCGCGGTGTTACATGAATTTTTACCAAAACAAACTTATAATACCCTTTCCACATAGTGGTGTAGGGTATAAAAATATATGTATACCGTTACATAATAACTAATGAACCAACTACGCAAAACCATAAATATAAAAAAAAACAAGTAAGAAAAGTCTATAGTCGGACGGAGCCGACCATGTAATACCCTATACCACTATCCCTATCGCTCTCCACGGAACTTCTTTTCAATGATTGTGAAAATTTAATTATCAAATATCAGAGATGTGATGTATAATACTTATGACCAAAACCAAAAAGTTATCTAGCATGACAAAGACATTTTTGTAGCAGGAAAGAAAAATTTAGTTCACTCAAACTAAAATGTAAGGAAACCCACTTATGTAGCACTACTACTTCCGTTGTTTAACCGCTATGTTATTGAAATTTTTACCAATTTCACACAAAAGTTTCAGTCCATTTAACCCGCTAAGTATTATCTGATCTTCACGTTGGTTTGTACGCTTCTTCTTCATCATAAACTTAAGCTTTGTTTAAAATTTTGCGGGTTATTATTTTGACCTACAGAGCCGCTACAAAATTGGTTAAAATTTTGTTTTTGGTCCATTTCATCCCCTCAACATTTCACGATCATCACCAACAACTGGCCAGAACCCAACCTCCTTAAAAAATTCGTTACAATCGGTCCATAATTGCGGCCTTAAGCTTCTTTACAATTTTTAATGGACGGACACACATCGCTAAATCGCTTTATCTCGTCGAGATATGAATTTTGGCATACCAAATAAGGGGTCTAGGACGAATATTTCGTGGTGTTACATAAACTTTTGGAGAGACAATATGTAGCATGGGATAAAAATGTGGTTCTCTACAAGGAACCCATTATATATTAGGCAGTAGGCGCGTTATCTAGCAAACACTTTATTGCAATTTACATCAGAGGAAAGGTCAGTAGTTTTTTTCCATATGTAGGCTACTTTGCGAAATATATATGTCCTCAAGGAATTAAAATATCGACCAAAAATAAAATGTATATATTTTTCATACAAAAGTAATGGTCCATTTCACCCGCTAAAGAATATCAGATCATCATTTAAAATTGTAGGCATCTTTTTCGACCTATACTCTTACCCGGTGCAAAATTTCATTACTATTGATGTATAATTGCGACTTCTAGCGAGTTTATTATTAAACTACAAACAAATAACGGAATATATTAGGCTGTAACTCTGTTATCTGATCATGCACACCAACATAATTGGCATCAATTGAAAGGTCAAACGTTCCACTTTCAAGTATATCTCACTTGTCCGGAATGTCACTTCCAGGAATTAAGATATAAGCTGTATATTACAAATTTTCACAATTTTCACACAAAAGTTTTGGTCCATTTAACCCTCTTAATATTATCCGATCGCCATCTTAAATTGCAAGCTTCTCCTTTGTGATATACTCTTACTTTATTTAAAATTACGAGTTGATCGGACTATTATTGAGACCTACAGAGCCGCTAGAAAATTGGATAAATATTATGTTTTTGGTCCATTTCACCCGCTAAATATTTTACGATCATCACCAATAAGAATAGGGATCTATTCTGATCTGAACCCGACCTCCATACAAAATTTCGTGAGGATCGGTCCATAATTGCGGCCTGGAGCGTGTTTACAATTTATAATGGACAGACGGACGGACGGACGGACACACATCTCATAATCGCTTTATCTCGTCGAGATATGAAGATTGGTATACCACATTGGGGGTCTCCGACGAATATTTCGCGGTGTTACATGAATTTTTACCAAAACAAACTTATAATACCCTTTTCCACATTGTGGTATAGGGTATAATGACTCATTTATTGTTATAATAATATGGAAGCTTTGGAATTTTACAGAGTATTTTAACACGATATTGAGACATAAATTTATGTTTTAATGGTTTTATATGCATATATCTGTATCCATTCCAAATACAATTGTTTCTATGGCTTTATTGGAAAATATGCATTTTACCCAATCTTATAATTTTGATTAAGTGTTATATTATTGTAAATAAATACACTTGTATAATATCTCTAATAAAACATGTCTATTTTGAAAATGAAGCATGATTTCATTGTTTATATTATTGCATGCATAAACAATTCAATATCCAATTTATTCGTAGGAAAATACGTCCAGTTTTAAGATTTTGAATATTAAAATAGCAATCTACCTTGGTTTTCCTTTAATATAACATCTTATTTTGGGATGAATGGTTAGCATATAGTCTCTTAGTTTAAAAGGATCCCTTACAGGAAACCTTTCGTTAAATGTTTGCTCATATCGGTCTGAAGATATATATTTTTTTATCAGTATACGTATAAATTATTTATGGTTTTTAAGTTTACCCCCAGATTACTGCCATACATATTGCATCTTCTACATTAGTAACTTCTTCTAGTACCTTCAAAATTTTTGAATTATAGTCGGAATATTACCTTTTTGAGAGTAGTAAACATAAATGAAAACCTTCCGTTGAATCAATTTTTAACTTACTTCTTGCATAGATATCTCATTAATGATTTTACTCGACTTTAAGAGTTCATATAACTTGCTAGAAATAGAATCTTTGATTTGTATGGAAACTTTTTCTAAATCAAAATAGTCTTTTTATGTCCACATCAATGATGAATCAAAAACACATATTAGTTGTTTGCTTAAATATGAATATTTTCGTAAACAATTACATTATTTCTAAGAAATCATGAGAACATAAAATGTAAATTGTTTACTATGACACATAATCCCAGAATAAAAAATATTTTATATTAAAAAAAAACAACATTACTATATTTATTTACATGCCAATACAAAAATATTAAAATGTTAAAAAAATAATTTTTAAGCAGCAAACTCTACTCTATATATTAATCTAAAAACCATGGATCGTTTTCATCCAAAGCTCATACGTTTTGTGCCTCCGGCATATATGGATAATCTTCTTCATCGTCTATGAGCCTCGTTAACGTATTATTATTATTTTCTGGAAAGTACACTCCAACAAGGTTAGCGTACACTTCCTTAACAAGTTGTGGCATCTTTTTCGAGCTTTTCTCATTAACTTTATCCGCAATGTAATTTCCTTCTATCTGGGCAGCTATTGTAGCGATATAGTTATCTGTTTCACAATCATTTCACTCTGAAGAAATGCCTTCCTCAATGCAACGGTCGATGAAGCTTTGGGAATCCATATTCAAATCGATTGACAGCATATTTGTTACTGAATATTTTCTCAATCTCGAAATGCGTTTTTATACATTTTAAAATTTTATAAAAGGTCTGTTTTTCATTTTTGTAATCTAATCCTATCATTCATCCCAACTCCCCAATAATATGTTTGTACCTATTATGATGTAAACAGACAGTAAAATCTTAACAAATAATGTTTCCCAGGTGTGTAGGGAAGGGTTACAATATTTGATCTTATAAAGCCTGAATGTTGGGAGGAAAAAAAAACCTATATTATAAGCTATATAAAATAAGGTAACATAATAAACATCAATGCACTAGTATCACAATCAAAGGAGGTGCTTAGTTAATCTAAATTTTAAACGCACCTACATGTATTTCACAACCTTGTGAAATAATGTTAACAAGTGCTAAGGGAAGGTTGAAAATATATATGTAACATCCTGGATCTAATTAATATATATGACACAACATCAAACATTTACAAGGAAGTGTGGAAGTTTTCGCATTGATCACCGAAGAATACAGCATGACTCTAGCGAGCATAAGAACAACAATAACAATGTGAATAAGATCTAATGGATGGGAACAAAAACAACAAGATGTTAGAACACCCGTATTTATATTGAGCACAACAAGCATACATCCTGACGCTGTGAAACATAGCACGATCGATTGGATGGAAACAAATTATTTCGCAGAACACCTGTATACATCAACACATATCAAAAAATATTGGTTGTGTTATGATATCTGACCTATTAGAAAAACAACAACAACATGCTAGCCATGGATGTGCATATCGCAGAGGGATATATAAACCAAAAAAGTCCCAAAATCATCTTTTTTAGACCGTCAAGCGCATTCCCTCAGAAAAATTTGAAAAAGTGCCAATATTACAAAATGGTACAAACACTTGCATCATTTGACTCTATAAAGGGTGAAGAGCAAGCTCAATATCATTTTGTATGTTTGCTGGGAAAGTGGCAAAACCCATAAATTACAAAAAGTTGACCCGACATGTTATGTTTATAACGTTTGCCATAATTTTTTCTTGATCTTCAACCACATTTCTATGGACGGAATCTCTTTGTTCTTTTAATGTATGATTGTTGTAGGGTTTCTCGAATTGGGCTTTCACATCATTTTCTCCTTTTTTAAAGGATTTCAGCATCTTTTTCAAAATAGTTCTAGATTTTTTTAGTTCTTCGAGAATGTTTTACTTCATTATGTTTAATGCTACTTCACCGTAAGCTGTCTACTTCAATAGAAAGCTTTTTACGTATATATGACATTTTAATCAAACAGCCCATATTTAAACAGCACATGAAATCATAGAAGCAGGTTATTGTGCTGTTGAACCATAAGATAAAAGTTGAAATTAGATCAGGGAATCATTAGAGGGTGAATATGTTTAACCATAATATGAGCCGACAGAATAGCTCTTAAGTAATAACAGGGGTGTTATCAAACAAGCATATGTAACCATTGAATCAAATTAGGGAACTGTTGAATAATATAGGGAACCCTTTATCCATATTAAGGAGCTATTGAGCCCCGATTAGGGTTCTGTGATCCAGATTATGTAGCTGTTGAGCAATATTAAAGTGCTGTTGAGCCAGAATAGGGAGCTGTTGAGCTTAACCAGGGAGCAGTTGAGCCAGATTATGGTTCTGTTGAGCCTAGTTATGGAGCTGTTGAGACATATTAGAGTGCTGTTGATTCAGATTAGGGAGCTGTTGAGCCATATTAGGGTGCTGCTGAGATTGATTAATGAGTTGTTGAGCGACAGGCTGAATAAACATCCTTCTGTGAACAGTCAGATTCAAATAGGCATTATAGGATTTTTTATTGATATAGTTAGTGTATAGTTAGCTTATTTCCTGATAATAAAATCTCCAGTTGACAATGTTTGTTATCGTTTGCAAATAATGTTAAAATTACAATAACATTAGAAATTTTATCCACAAAATGTAAGAATTACGTTTCTATACTTGTGGTTAAACCCACGTTTCCTTGGGAATTTGATCACCATTTATATACACATTTAAACTAAGATCAAGTTTAATCGTACAAGCTATTTTATTTTATTCTCCTTTGACCTTTGAATACAACACATCGGCATTAGGATCCGCATTATCTGTATGTACATTTTTCATATCATTCTCTTTATTTATACTGATGTGATTGTCACATTTCTTCGCTTTAAAACAATCCACCAATCTTATTTTCTTATATAAGTTGTTCAAGGTAATACAGACATTAGTCAATTTGTTCAGGACCTTGGCATACATTTTTTATTTATTATCCGATTAATCCTGGTTGAATTGTGACGTTTTGCGTTGAACTGATCATACGGTACATACATAAGAATTGATAAGGGATACAAACAACAAGTCTATGTGATTGTTAGGTATACACCAGCATTCGGCACACAACAACAATTTGAGCAAACATTGTTGTCAGTCCATGGTTTTTCAATTAGTGAGTGGAGAGAGAAGCTCTTATTGCTTGCTTTAACATGCAAATTTTTTACGTACTTACATATGTTATCAAATAAGAGGAAAATTTAAAGTGCAATAAATATTGTGTCTTTATTTTTCAAATCATTATCCAAAATTCAATATTTGTTTTCAAATATACTTCTTACTTTAATAATACAATAAGAAATAATGACTTGAATAATTGGATTGACATGGATAATTGGATTGAATATCTAATATATTATCCCGGCTTCTCGCAGCTCTTCAATAATAGAAACAATTTCATTATCATGATTATAGTTTCCTCGTTGACGAGATTTTAACAAGAACTTTAAGCGATCGACCAGAACTTCTGGGTCTCTCCAATAGACGTACTTCGGTTTAGTTAGATTTAACTTCATTAGACCTTTACCAGTATGAGTACCGTCAATTAATTTCTTTATTATCTGTGTATATTTATAACCTCTGTTGGATTTTATCCTTTCATCAGGTCTATATCCCACTTTATGTGCGTTGGAGTCCAATAAAATGTTTTTATATATTTCTAATTCAGAAGAATCGTAGTTTGTAGGCTTTTGACGAAATAAAAGTTCAAATAAGCCTGGTGTATTTGCCCAAGTCTGATTTCCTATGACAATTTTTTTATCATTTACTTGTAATGGTTTGTCTCCAAATTTCCAGTCTCCATTTATGTCTTTATGTGGTCCATATACAGTATCCAGTTTATCATTTTCAGATAGCTGAGAAAGAGTTACATCATTTTCATCATCATCGTCATTTTCTGAATAAAATGTTTCTTCATTTGTGTCATCACTTTCAATAGGTTTATTTTGGATATAATCAAGCTTGTACTCGTCACCGTATGGATTATTTATGCTTGCAGCCTCGTCTTTCATATCTGTCTTAAATTTCTTGGTGGGATTACTAGCGTATTTATTTACATTTTCACGTTTTAGATTGACTAATTTGTTTAATTCATCTGTTATAGGTTTAAATGTGGTTTGCAGTTCAGTATCTCTTTCCTGTTCACCCCTTTTAATGCGTTGAAATTTTCTCTTCAATTTATTCCGGGTATCAACTAGTTCTTGCAATACTTTTACTTGGTCCATGGTTTATTTCATACTAATTAATTGGTAGGGTTGTATTTGATATAAATATTCCATAATTCTGTCATTATGTTAAGATGCAAAATATAATATTGCCATATCTTTGCATAACGTGGAATGAAAGCATCAAACATATGCATATATTAACAAGAACCATACATTGAGTTCACCCACAAAAAATACTCGGAAAAGTATATTTTCATATTTATTTAAAAATTATCAATCAAAAATATTAATAAATATCAAAATTTGTCTCCTTATTCATCCGTTTCAAGAGCATTAGAATCCTGTTCCGGTCCAATTTCAAACCTTGCGTCGTATAGAATTCTGCTTCAATTTGATCAGCTATTGTAGCGAGATAGTTATCTGTTTCACAATCATTCCACTCTGAAGAAATGTCTTCCTCAATGCAACGGTCGATGAAGCTTTGGGAATCCATATTCAAATCGATTGACAGTATATTTGCTACTGAATATTTTCTCAATCTCGAAATGCGTTTTTATACATTTTATATTTTTATAAAAGGTCTGTTTTTCATCCTTGTAATCTAATCCCATCATTATTGTTTAACTCAAAATAATATGTTTGTACTTATTATGATGTAAACACACACACACAGTAAAATCTTATCAAATAATGTTTCCCAGGTGTGTAGGGAGGGGTTACAATATTTGATCTAATATAGCCCGAATGTTGGGAGGAAAAAACCTATATTATAAGCTATATAAAAAAAGGTAATCATTCCAAAGAAATGGTTCGAAATACGCAAGTATGTTGACCTCTCTTTTACATATAAACATTTCCATAACATAATAAACATCAATGCACTAAAACTTTTATATTATGAGGTATAAGGATCAAAGGAGGTGCTTAGTTAATCTAAATTTTAAACGCACCTACATGTATTTCACAGCCTTGTGAAATAATGTTAACAAGTGCTAAGGGAAGGTTGAAAATATGTATGTACCATCCTGGATCTAATTAATATATAGGACACAACGTCAAACATTTACAAGGAAGGGTGGAAGTTTTCGCATTGATCACCGAAGAATACAGCATGACTCTAGCAAGCATAAGAACAACAACAATGTAAATAAGATCTAATGGATGGGAACAAAAACAACAAGATGTTAGAACACCCGTATTTATATTGAGCACAAGAAGCATACGTCCTGACGCTGTGAAACATAGCACGATCGAATGGATGGAAACAAATGTTTTCGCTGAACACCTGTATTCATCAACACATACCAAAAAATATTGGTTGTGTTATGATATCTGACCTATTAGAAAAGCAACAACAACATGCAAGCCATGGATGTGCATCACGTAGGGGGATAGATAAAAAAAATAGTCCCAAGAACGTCTTTTTTAGACCGTCAACCGCATTCCCACAGACAAAAGTGAAAAAAGAGCCACACAGAATGGTATAAACACGTGCATCATTTGACTCTATAAAGGGTGGGAAGCAAGGCTCAATATCATTTAATATGTTTGCTGGGAAAGGGGCAAAACCCATAAAGTACATAAAGTTGTCCCGACATGTTAAGTTTATAACATATACCATCATTTGTTCTTGATCTTCAACCACATTTCTATGGAAAATAAAGAGTAGTGTCAATTACAAGGTATAAACACGTTCCCAAATCGTGGACGGACAAAACAAAAACGGTCTAAGAACATTCACTTTAGTGATCTTCACCCACATTCACATTGAAAACGTTGAAAAATTTCAACGACAAGGCGTAAACACGACCCAAAATCGCAGGCAGACAGAAAAAGGTCCTAGAATATTAATTTAACGATCTTCGACAGATCATTAGTCACTATACAAAAATTGGATGGGGGAATAATCAAAAGGTTAAAAAGTATTTGGGTTGACAGCACACACGCGAGATTCCAAAGATGTCTAGCCTTTTTTATAAAAGGACAATTACATTTAGGTTGACCGCCGGCACGAAATTCAAGTGATCATGTATTTCACAACATTATGAAATTATATTGACTAGTGGAAAGGGAAAGGACGACATTAGTTACAAAAACCCTAAAAGGTAGGTTGCACGGCAATACACTAGGAAGCAAAACATAAACATACAAAAAAGGTACAGATCTAAAAAACAACAACAACATACAACGAAGGACAAACATTACGACATATTAAGCACACACAACAACAACATACAAGGAAGGGAACACGGTCCCACAGTAGCAACACAGCAACAACAACATGGAAAATGCGAACAAGTGCCATTTACAAGGGATAAAAGATTTGTCATGATGGAGGGAAAAATCGCTGACGGGCAAACAAAAAAGGACACAAAAACATTGACGATCACACAAAAAAGATTCAAGACGGCAAGACACTAGGAAGAAAAACATAATAAACATACAAAAAAGGGTACACATCTAAAAAACAACAACAACATACAACGAAGGGCAAACATTACGACACATTGAGCACACACAACAACAACATACAAGTAAGGACACACGGTCCCACAGTAGCAACGCAACAACAACAACAACATACAAGAAAGGACACACTGCATGACACGATCATAAAAAAGGTCAAAAAAATTCACTTTTCAATCTTCAACAACATTACGATGGAAAATGCGCACAAGTACCGATTACAAGGGACAAAGATTTGTCCTGATAACAAAGAAAACACCGACGACCAAACAAAAAGATCCTTCTACAAATTTTCCCATAGAAAATGCCAACAAGTGTCATTTACAAGGGACAAAGATTTGTCATGACAGAGGAAAAAATCGCGGACGGACAAAAAAAAGGACACAAAAAAACATTCACATTGACGATCACACAAAAAGACTCAACATCATTTATTCGCGCTATTATAACGATATGCAAACAAGTGGTTGGGGGATAATCAAAAGGTCACTACCCACATTCAATACCAATGAACACCTGCATTCCCCCACCCCATCATTTTTTGAACACCTGCATATCATTAACACATAATTTACGACCTTCAACCTCATTAAGGCTAAAACATGTCAACGGCTATTGAAAGTTTGACAGGCTTTAGCCTCCTTGAAGCTAAAGATAATAAATCAAAGCTTAATTGCATTCCCATTATATCCCTACTAAAGTCTCAAGAAATACAAGGGTAAGCTTTGTCAAATCCATTACATGTCCATATGGGAGCAAATATCTCATGACCCATTTACAGTCTTCCTTCTCACGTTGTTTGTTAAGCTATCCTTGACACACCATCCATGCAATTTAGATGACGATATCGAATTCCGTTTGAAAGATAGACGCAGAAGCATCAAAGTCTCAAGAAATACAAGGGTAAGCTTTGTCAAACCCATTACATGTCCATATGGGAGCAAATATCTCATGACCCATTACATCTACAGTCTTCCTTCTTACGTTGTTTGTTAAGCTATCCTTGACACAGTATCCA
This sequence comes from Musca autumnalis, assembly GCF_047663935.1. Lineage (NCBI taxonomy): Eukaryota > Metazoa > Arthropoda > Insecta > Diptera > Muscidae > Musca > Musca autumnalis. The sequence goes on from NW_027411735.1 coordinate 137,648, forward strand.
TGCAATTTAGATGATGATATCGAATTCCGTTTGAAAGATAGACGCAGAAGCATCCAAGTCTCAAGAAACACAAGTGTAAGCTTTGTCAAACCCATTACATGTCCATATGAGAGCATATATCTCATGACCCATAGCACCTACAGCATCCAAGTCTCAAGAAATACAAGGGTAAGATATGACAAACCCATTACATGTCCATATGGGAGCAAATATCTCATGACCCATTACATCTACAGTCTTCCTTCTCACGTTGTTTGTTAAGCTATCCTTGACACACCATCCATGCAATTTAGATGACGATATCGAATTCCGTTTGAATGATAGACGCAGAAGCCTCAAAGTCTCAAGAAATACAAGGGTAAGCTTTGTCAAACCCATTACATGTCCATATGGGAGCAAATATCTCATGACCCATTTACAGTCTTCCTTCTCACGTTGTTTGTTAAGCTATCCTTGACACACCATCCATGCAATTTAGATGACGATATCGAATTCCGTTTGAAAGATAGACGCAGAAGCATCAAAGTCTCAAGAAATAAAAGGGTAAGCTTTGTCAAACCCATTACATGTCCATATGGGAGCAAATATCTCATGACCCATTACATCTACAGTCTCCCTTCTTACGTTGTTTGTTAAGCTATCCTTGACACACCATCCATGCAATTTAGATGACGATATCGAATTCCGTTTGAAAGATAGACGCAGAAGCATCAAAGTCTCAAGAAATACAAGGGTAAGCTTTGTCAAATCCATTGCATGTCCATATGGGAGCAAATATCTCATGACCCATTACATCTACTGTCTTCCTCCTTACATTGTTTGTTAAGCTATCCTTGACACACAATCCATGCAATTTAGATGATGATATTGAATTCCGTTTGAAAGATAGACCCAGAAGCATCCAAGTCTCAAGAAAAACAAGCGTAAGCTTTGTCAAACCCATTACATGTCCATATGGGAGCAAATATCTCATGGCCCATTACATCTACAGTCTTCCTTCTTACGTTGTTTGTTAAGCTATCCTTGACACACCATCCATGCAATTTAGATGACGATATCGAATTCCGTTTGAAAGATAGACGCAGAAGCAACAAAGTCTCAAGAAATACAAGGGTAAGCTTTGTCAAACCCATTACATGTCCATATGGGAGCAAATATCTCATGACCCATTACATCTACAGTCTCCCTTCTTACGTTGTTTGTTAAGCTATCCTTGACACACCATCCATGCAATTTAGATGACGATATCGAATTCCGTTTGAAAGATAGACGCAGAAGCATCAAAGTCTCAAGAAATACAAGGGTAAGCTTTGTCAAACCCATTACATGTCCATATGGGAGCAAATATCTCATGACCCATTACATCTACAGTCTCCCTTCTTACGTTGTTTGTAAAGCTATCCTTGACACACCATCCATGCAATTTAGATGACGATATCGAATTCCGTTTGAAGGATAGACGCAGAAGCATCAAAGTCTCAAGAAATACAAGGGTAAGCTTTGTCAAACCCATTACATGTCCATATGGGAGCAAATATCTCATGACCCATTACATCTACAGTCTCCCTTCTTACGTTGTTTGTTAAGCTATCCTTGACACACCATCCATGCAATTTAGATGACGATATCGAATTCCGTTTGAAAGATAGACGCAGAAGCATCAAAGTCTCAAGAAATACGAGGGTAAGCTTTGTCAAATCCATTACATGTCCATATGAGAGCATATATCTCATGACCCATAGCATCTACAATCTTCCCTCTTACGCTGTTTGTTAAGCTATCCTTGACACACCATCCATGCAATTTAGATGACGATATCGAATTCCGTTTGAAAGATAGGCGCAGACGCATCAAAGTCTCAAGAAATACAAGGGTAACCTTTGTCAAACCCATTACATGTCCATATGGGAGCAAATATCTCATGACCCATTACGTCTACAGTCTTCCTTCTTACGTTGTTTGTTAAGCTATCCTTGACACATAATCCATGCAGTTTAGATGATGATATCGAATTCCGTTTGAAAGATAGACGCAGAAGCGTCAAAGTCTCAAGAAATACAAGGGTAAGCTTTGTCAAACCCATTACATGTCCATATGGGAGCAAATATCTCATGACCCATTACATCTACAGTCTTCCTTCTTACGTTGTTTGCTGAGCTATCCTTGACACACAATCCATGCAATTTAGATGACGATATCGAATTCCGTTTGAAAGATAGACGCAGAAGCATCAAAGTCTCAAGAAATACAAGGGTAAGCTTTGTCAAATCCATTACATGTCCATATGGGAGCAAATATCTCATGACCCATTTACAGTCTTCCTTCTCACGTTGTTTGTTAAGCTATCCTTGACACACCATCCATGCAATATAGATGACGATATCGAATTCCGTTTGAAAGATAGACGCAGAAGCATCAAAGTCTCAAGAAATACAAGGGTAAGCTTTGTCAAACCCATTACATGTCCATATGGGAGCAAATATCTCATGACCCATTACATCTACAGTCTTCCTTCTTACGTTGTTTGTTAAGCTATCCTTGACACACCATCCATGCAATTTAGATGATGATATCGAATTCCGTTTGAAAGATAGACGCAGAAGCATCCAAGTCTCAAGAAACACAAGTGTAAGCTTTGTCAAACCCATTACATGTCCATATGAGAGCGTATATCTCATGACCCATAGCATCTACAGCATCCAAGTCTCAAGAAATACAATGGTAAGCTATGACAAACCCATTACATGTCCATATGGGAGCAAATATCTCATGACCCATTACATCTACAGTCTTCCTTCTCACGTTGTTTGTTAAGCTATCCTTGACACACCATCCATGCAATTTAGATGACGATATCGAATTCCGTTTGAATGATAGACACAGAAGCCTCAAAGTCTCAAGAAATACAAGGGTAAGCTTTGTCAAACCCATTACATGTCCATATGGGAGCAAATATCTCATGACCCATTTACAGTCTTCCTTCTCACGTTGTTTGTTAAGCTATCCTTGACACACCATCCATGCAATTTAGATGACGATATCGAATTCCGTTTGAAAGATAGACGCAGAAGCATCAAAGTCTCAAGAAATACAAGGGTAAGCTTTGTCAAACCCATTACATGTCCATATGGGAGCAAATATCTCATGACCCATTACATCTACAGTCTCCCTTCTTACGTTGTTTGTTAAGCTATCCTTGACACACCATCCATGCAATTTAGATGACGATATCGAATTCCGTTTGAAAGATAGACGCAGAAGCATCAAAGTCTCAAGAAATACAAGGGTAAGCTTTGTCAAATCCATTACATGTCCATATGGGAGCAAATATCTCATGACCCATTACATCTACTGTCTTCCTTCTTACATTGTTTGTTAAGCTATCCTTGACACACAATCCATGCAATTTAGATGATGATATTGAATTCCGTTTGAAAGATAGACCCAGAAGCATCCAAGTCTCAAGAAAAACAAGCGTAAGCTTTGTCAAACCCATTACATGTCCATATGGGAGCAAATATCTCATGGCCCATTACATCTACAGTCTTCCTTCTTACGTTGTTTGTTAAGCTATCCTTGACACACCATCCATGCAATTTAGATGACGATATCGAATTCCGTTTGAAAGATAGACGCAGAAGCATCAAAGTCTCAAGAAATACAAGGGTAAGCTTTGTCAAACCCATTACATGTCCATATGGGAGCAAATATCTCATGACCCATTACATCTACAGTCTCCCTTCTTACGTTGTTTGTTAAGCTATCCTTTACACACCATCCATGCAATTTAGATGACGATATCGAATTCCGTTTGAAAGATAGACGCAGAAGCATCAAAGTCTCAAGAAATACAAGGGTAAGCTTTGTCAAACCCATTACATGTCCATATGGGAGCAAATATCTCATGACCCATTACATCTACAGTCTCCCTTCTTACGTTGTTTGTTAAGCTATCCTTGACACACCATCCATGCAATTTAGATGACGATATCGAATTCCGTTTGAAAGATAGACGCAGAAGCATCAAAGTCTCAAGAAATACAAGGGTAAGCTTTGTCAAACCCATTACATGTCCATATGGGAGCAAATATCTCATGACCCATTACATCTACAGTCTCCCTTCTTACGTTGTTTGTTAAGCTATCCTTGACACACCATCCATGCAATTTAGATGACGATATCGAATTCCGTTTGAAAGATAGACGCAGAAGCATCAAAGTCTCAAGAAATACAAGGGTATGCTTTGTCAAATCCATTACATGTCCATATGAGAGCATATATCTCATGACCCATAGCATCTACAATCTTCCCTCTTACGCTGTTTGTTAAGCTATCCTTGACACACCATCCATGCAATTTAGATGACGATATCGAATTCCGTTTGAAAGATAGACGCAGAAGCATCAAAGTCTCAAGAAATACAAGGGTAACCTTTGTCAAACCCATTACATGTCCATATGGGCGCAAATATCTCATGACCCATTACATCTACAGTCTTCGTTCTTACGTTGTTTGTTAAGCTAACCTTGACACACCATCCATGCAATTTAGATGATGATATCGAATTCCGTTTGAAAGATAGACGCAGAACCAGCCAAGTCTCAAGAAATACAAGGGTAAGCTTTGTCAAATCCATTACATGTCCATATGGGAGCAAATATCTCATGACCCATTACATCTACAGTCTTCCTTCTCACGTTGTTTGTTAAGCTATCCTTGACACACCATCCATGCAATTTAGATGACGATATCGAATTCCGTTTGAAAGATAGACGCAGAAGCATCAAAGTCTCAAGAAATACAAGGGTAAGCTTTGTCAAACCCATTACATGTCCATATGGGAGCAAATATCTCATGACACATTACATCTACAGTCTTCCTTCTTACACTGTTTGTTAAGCTATCCTTGACACACCATCCATGCAATTTAGATGATGATATCGAATTCCGTTTGAATGATAGACGCAGAAGCATGCAAGTCTCAAGAAACACAAGTGTAAGCTTTGTCAAACCCATTACATGTCCATATGAGAGCATATATCTCATGACCCATAGCATCTACAACCTTCTTTCTTACGCTGTTTGTTAAGCTATCCTTGACACACCATCCATGCAATGTAGATGACGATATCGAATTCCGTTTGAAAGATAGACGCAGAAGCGTCAAAGTCTCAAGAAATACAAGGGTAAGCTTTGTCAAACCCATTACATGTCCATATGGGAGCAAATATCTCATGACCCATTACATCTACAGTCTTCCTTCTTACGTTGTTTGCTGAGCTATCCTTGACACACAATCCATGCAATTTAGATGACGATATCGAATTCCGTTTGAAAGATAGACGCAGAAGCATCAAAGTCTCAAGAAATACAAGGGTAAGCTTTGTCAAACCCATTACATGTCCATATGGGAGCAAATATCTCATGGCCCATTACATCTACAGTCTTCCTTCTTACGTTGTTTGCTAAGCTATCCTTGACACATAATCCATGCAATTTTGATGACGATATCGAATTCCGTTTGAAAGATAGACGCAGAAGCATCAAAGTCTCAAGAAACACAAGTGTAAGCTTTGTCAAACCCATTACATGTCCATATGAGAGCATATATCTCATGACCCATAGCATCTACAGCATCCAAGTCTCAAGAAATACAAGGGTAAGCTATGACAAACCCATTACATGTCCATATGGGAGCAAATATCTCATGACCCATTACATCTACAGTCTTCCTTCTCACGTTGTTTGTTAAGCTATCCTTGACACACCATCCATGCAATTTAGATGACGATATCGAATTCCGTTTGAATGATAGACGCAGAAGCCTCAAAGTCTCAAGAAATACAAGGGTAAGCTTTGTCAAACCCATTACATGTCCATATGGGAGCAAATATCTCATGACCCATTTACAGTCTTCCTTCTCACGTTGTTTGTTAAGCTATCCTTGAAACACCATCCATGCAATTTAGATGACGATATCGTATTCCGTTTGAAAGATAGACGCAGAAGCATCAAAGTCTCAAGAAATACAAGGGTAAGCTTTGTCAAACCCATTACATGTCCATATGGGAGCAAATATCTCATGACCCATTACATCTACAGTCTCCCTTCTTACGTTGTTTGTTAAGCTATCATTGACACACCATCCATGCAATTTAGATGACGATATCGAATTCCGTTTGAAAGATAGACGCAGAAGCATCAAAGTCTCAAGAAATACAAGGGTAAGCTTTGTCAAATCCATTACATGTCCATATGGGAGCAAATATCTCATGACCCATTACATCTACAGTCTTCCTTCTCACGTTGTTTGTTAAGCTATCCTTGACACACCATCCATGCAATTTAGATGACGATATCGAATTCCGTTTGAAAGATAGACGCAGAAGCATCAAAGTCTCAAGAAATACAAGGGTAAGCTTTGTCAAACCCATTACATGTCCATATGGGAGCAAATATCTCATGACACATTACATCTACAGTCTTCCTTCTTACACTGTTTGTTAAGCTATCCTTGACACACCATCCATGCAATTTAGATGATGATATCGAATTCCGTTTGAAAGATAGACGCAGAAGCATGCAAGTCTCAAGAAACACAAGTGTCAGCTTTGTCAAACCCATTACAAGTCCATATGAGAGCATATATCTCATGACCCATAGCATCTACAACCTTCTTTCTTACGCTGTTTGTTAAGCTATCCTTGACACACCATCCATGCAATTTAGATGACGATATCGAATTCCGTTTGAAAGACAGACGCAGAAGCATCAAAGTCTCAAGAAATACAAGGGTAAGTTTTGTCAAACCCATTACATGTCCATATGGGAGCTATTATCTCATGACCCATTACATCTACAGTCTTCTTTCTTCCGTTGTTTGTTAAGCTATCCTTGACACACCATCCATGCAATTTAGATGACAATATCGAATTCCGTTTGAAAGATAGACGCAGAAGCATCAAAGTCTCAAGAAATACAAGGGTAAGTTTTGTCAAACCCATTACATGTCCATATGGGAGCAAATATCCCATGACCCATTACATCTACAGCCTTCCTTCTTACGCTGTTTGCTAAGCTATCCTTGACACACAATCCATGCAATTTAGATGACGATATCGAATTCCGTTTGAAAGATAGACGCAGAAGCATCAAAGTCTCAAGAAATACAAGGGTAAGCTTTGTCAAACCCATTACATGTCCATATGGGAGCAAATATCTCATGACCCATTACATCTACAGTCTTCCTTCTTACGTTGTTTGTTAAGCTATCCTTGACACACCATCCATGCAATTTAGATGATGATATCGAATTCCGTTTGAAAGATAGACGCAGAAGCATCAAAGTCTCAAGAAATACAAGGGTAAGCTTTGTCAAACCCATTACATGTCCATATGGGAGCAAATATCTCATGACCCATTACATCTACAGTCTTCCTTCTTACGTTGTTTGCTAAGCTATCCTTGACACACAATCCATGCAATTTAGATGACGATATCAAATTCCGTTTGAAAGATAGACACAGAAGCATCAAAGTCTCAAGAAATACAAGGGTAAGCTTTGTCAAACCCATTACATGTCCATATGGGAGCAAATATCTCATGACCCATTACATCTACAGTCTTCTTTCTTACGTTGTTTGCTAAGCTATCCTTGACACACAATCCATGCAATTTAGATGACGATATCGAATTCCGTTTGAAAGATAGACGCAGAAGCATCAAAGTCTCAAGAAATACAAGGGTAAGCTTTGTCAAACCCATTACATGTCCATATGAGAGCATATATCTCATGACCCATAGCATCTACAACCTTCTTTCTTACGCTGTTTGTTAAGCTATCCTTGACACACCACCCATGCAATTTAGATGACGATATCGAATTCCGTTTGAAAGATAGACGCAGAAGCATCAAAGTCTCAAGAAATACAAGGGTAAGCTATGACAAACCCATTACATGTCCATATGAGAGCATATATCTCATGACCCATAGCATCTACAACCTTCTTTCTTACGCTGTTTGTTAAGCTATCCTTGACACACCATCCATGCAATTTAGATGACGATATCGAATTCCGTTTGAAAGATAGACGCAGAAGCATCAAAGTCTCAAGAAATACAAGGGTAAGCTTTGTCAAACCCATTACATGTCCATATGGGAGCAAATATCTCATGACCCATTACATCTACAATCTTCCCTCTTACGTTGTTTGTTAAGCTATCCTTGACACACCATCCATGCAATTTAGATGACGATATCGAATTCCGTTTGAAAGATAGACGCAGAAGCATCAAAGTCTCAAGAAATACAAGGGTAAGCTTTGTCAAATCCATTACATGTCCATATGGGAGCAAATATCTCATGACCCATTACATCTACAGTCTTCCTTCTTACGCTGTTTGTTTAGCTATCCTTGACACACAATCCATGCAATTTAGATGACGATATCGAATTCCGTTTGAAAGATAGACGCAGAAGCATCAATGTCTCAAGAAATACAAGGGTAAGCTTTGTCAAACCCATTACATGTCCATATGGGAGCAAATATCTCATGACCCATTGCATCTACAGTCTTCCTTCTTACGTTGTTTGTTAAGCTATCCTTGACACACAATCCATGCAATTTAGATGACGATATCGAATTCCGTTTGAAAGATAGACGCAGAAGTATCAAAATCTCAAGAAATACAAGGGTAAGCTTTGTCAAATCCATTACATGTCCATATGGGAGCAAATATCTCATGACCCATTACATCTACAGTCTTTTTTCTTACGTTGTTTGTTAAGCTATCCTTAACACACCATCCATGCAATTTAGATGACGATATCGAATTCCGTTTAAAAGATAGACGCAGAAGTATCAAAATCTCAAGAAATACAAGGGTAAGTTTTGTCAAATCCATTACATGTCCATATGGGAGCAAATATCTCATGACCCATTACATCTACAGTCTTCTTTCTTACGTTGTTTGTTAAGCTATCCTTGACACACCATCCATGCAATTTAGATGACGATATCGAATTCCGTTTGAAAGATAGACGCAGAACCACCCAAGTCTCAAGAAATACAAGGGTAAGCTTTGTCAAACCCATTACATGTCCATATGGGAGCAAATATCTCATGACCCATTACATCTACAGTCTTCCTTCTTACGTTGTTTGTTAAGCTATCCTTGACACACAATCCATGCAATTTAGATGATGATATTGAATTCCGTTTGAAAGATAGAAGCACCCAAGTCTCAAGAAATACAAGGGTAAGCTTTGTCAAACCCATTACATGTCCATATGAGAGCATATATCTCATGACCCATAGCATCTACAACCTTCTTTCTTACGTTGTTTGTTAAGCTATCCTTGACACACCATCCATGCAATTTAGATGACGATATCGAATTCCTTTTGAAAGATAGACGCAGAAACATCAAAGTCTCAAGAAATACAAGGGTAAGCTTTGTCAAACCCATTACATGTCCATATGGGAGCAAATATCTCATGACCCATTACATCTACAGTCTTCCTTCTTACGTTGTTTTTTAAGCTATCCTTGACACACAATCCATGCAATTTAGATGACGATATCGAATTCCGTTTGAAAGATAGACGCAGAAGCATCAATGTCTCAAGAAATACAAGGGTAAGCTTTGTCAAACCCATTACATGTCCATATGGGAGCAAATATCTCATGACCCATTGCATCTACAGTCTTCCTTCTTACGTTGTTTGTTAAGCTATCCTTGACACACAATCCATGCAATTTAGATGACGATATCGAATTCCGTTTGAAAGATAGACGCAGAAGCATTAAAGTCTCAAGAAATACAAGGGTAAGCTTTGTCAAGCCCATTACATGTCCATATGAGAGCATATATCTCATGACCCATGGCATCTACAACCTTCTTTCTTACGCTGTTTGTTAAGCTATCCTTGACACACCATCCATGCAATTTAGATGACGATATCGAATTCCGTTTGAAAGATAGACGCAGAAGCATCAAAGTCTCAAGAAATACAAGGGTAAGCTTTGTCAAACCCATTACATGTCCATATGGGAGCAAATATCTCATGACCCATTACATCTACAATCTTCCCTCTTACGTTGTTTGTTAAGCTATCCTTTACACACCATCTATGCAATTTAGATGACGATATCGAATTCCGTTTGAAAGATAGACGCAGAAGCATCAAAGTCTTAAGAAATACAAGGGTAAGCTTTGTCAAATCCATTACATGTCCATATGGGAGCAAATATCTAATGACCCATTACATCTACGGTCTTCCTTCTTACGCTGTTTGTTTAGCTATCTTTGACACACAATCCATGCAATTTAGATGACGATATCGAATTCCGTTTGAAAGATAGACGCAGAAGCATCAAAGTCTCAAGAAATACAAGGGTAAGCTTTGTCAAACCCATTACATGTCCATATGGGAGCAAATATCTCATGACCCATTACATCTACAGTCTTCCTTCTTACGTTGTTTGTTAAGCTATCCTTGACACACAATCCATGCAATTTAGATGACGATATCGAATTCCGTTTGATAGATAGACGCAGAAGTATCAAAATCTCAAGAAATACAAGGGTAAGCTTTGTCAAATCCATTACATGTCCATATGGGAGCAAATATCTCATGACCCATTACATCTACAGTCTTCTTTCTTACGTTGTTTGTTAAGCTATTCTTGACACACCATCCATGCAATTTAGATGACGATATCGAATTCCGTTTGAAAGATAGACGCAGAAGCATCAAAGTCTCAAGAAATACAAGGGTAAGCTTTGTCAAACCCATTACATGTCCATATGGGAGCAAATATCTCATGACCCATTACATCTACAGTCTTCCTTCTCACGTTGTTTGTTAAGCTATCCTTGACACATCATCCATGCAATTTAGATGATATCGAATTCCGTTTGAAAGATAGACGCAGAAGCATCCAAGTCTCAAGAAATACAAGGGTAAGCTTTGTCAAACCCATTACATGTCCATATGGGAGCAAATATCTCATGACCCATTACATCTACAGTCTTCTTTCTTACGTTGTTTGTTAAGCTATCCTTGACACACCATCCATGCACTTTAGATGATGATATCTAATTCCGTTTGAAAGATAGACGCAGAAGCATCAAAGTCTCAAGAAATACAAGTGTAAGCTTTGTCAAACCAATTACATGTCCATATGAGAGCATATATCTCATGACCCATAGCATCTACAACCTTCTTTCTTACGCTGTTTGTTAAGCTATCCTTGACACACCATCCATGCAATTTAGATGACGATATCGAATTCCGTTTGATAGATAGACGCAGAAGTATCAAAATCTCAAGAAATACAAGGGTAAGCTTTGTCAAATCCATTACATGTCCATATGGGAGCAAATATCTCCTGACCCATTACATCTACAGTCTTCTTTCTTACGTTGTTTGTTAAGCTATTCTTGACACACCATCCATGCAATTTAGATGACGATATCGAATTCCGTTTGAAAGATAGGCGCAGAAGCATCAAAGTCTCAAGAAATACAAGGGTAAGCTTTGTCAAACCCATTACATGTCCATATGGGAGCAAATATCTCATGACCCATTACATCTACAGTCTTCCTTCTCACGTTGTTTGTTAAGCTATCCTTGACACACCATCCATGCAATTTAGATGATATCGAATTCCGTTTGAAAGATAGACGCAGAAGCATCCAAGTCTCAAGAAATACAAGGGTAAGCTTTGTCAAACCCATTACATGTCCATATGGGAGCAAATATCTCATGACATATTACATCTACAGTCTTCTTTCTTACGTTGTTTGTTAAGCTATCCTTGACACACCATCGATGCAATTTAGATGATATCGAATTCCGTTTGAAAGATAGACGCAGAAGCATCCAAGTCTCAAGAAATACAAGGGTAAGCTTTGTCAAACCCATTACATGTCCATATGGGAGCAAATATCTCATGACCCATTACATCTAGAGTCTTCCTTCTTACGTTGTTTGTTAAGCTATCCTTGACACACAATCCATGCAATTTAGATGACGATATCGAATTCCGTTTGATAGATAGACGCAGAAGTATCAAAATCTCAAGAAATACAAGGGTAAGCTTTGTCAAATCCATTACATGTCCATATGGGAGCAAATATCTCATGACCCATTACATCTACAGTCTTCTTTCTTACGTTGTTTGTTAAGCTATCCTTGACACACAATCCATGCTATTTAGATGACGACATCGAATTCCGTTTGATAGATAGACGCAGAAGTATCAAAATCTCAAGAAATACAAGGGTAAGCTTTGTCAAATCCATTACATTCATGACCCATTACATCTACAGTCTTCTTTCTTACGTTGTTTGTTAAGCTATTCTTGACACACCATCCATGCAATTTAGATGACGATATCGAATTCCGTTTGAAAGATAGACGCAGAACCACCCAAGTCTCAAGAAATACAAGGGTAAGCTATGACAAACCCATTACATGTCCATATGGGAGCAAATATCTCATGACCCATTACATCTACAGTCTTCCTTCTCACGTTGTTTGTTAAGCTATCCTTGACACACCATCCATGCAATTTAGATGATATCGAATTCCGTTTGAAAGATAGACGCAGAAGCATCCAAGTCTCAAGAAATACAAGGGTAAGCTTTGTCAAACCCATTACATGTCCATATGGGAGCAAATATCTCATGACCCATTACATCTACAGTCTTCCTTCTTACGTTGTTTGTTAAGCTATCCTTGACACACCATCCATGTGATTTAGATGATGATATCTAATTCCGTTTGAAAGATAGACGCAGAAGCATCAAAGTCTCAAGAAACACAAGTGTAAGCTTTGTCAAACCAATTACATGTCCATATGAGAGCATATATCTCATGACCCATAGCATCTACAACCTTCTTTCTTACGCTGTTTGTTAAGCTATCCTTGACACACCATCCATGCAATTTAGATGACGATATCGATTTCCGTTTGAAAGATAGACGCAGAAGCATCAAAGTCTCAAGAAATACAAGGGTAAGTTTTGTCAAACCCATTACATGTCCATATGGGAGCAAATATCTCATGACCCATTACATCTACAGTCTTCCTTCTCACGTTGTTTGTTAAGCTATCCTTGACACACCATCCATGCAATTAAGATGATGATATCGAATTCCGTTTGAAAGATTGACGCAGAAGCATCAAAGTCTCAAGAAATACAAGGGTAAGCTTTGTCAAACCCATTACATGTCCATATGGGAGCAAATATCTCATGACCCATTACATCTACAATCTTCCCTCTTACGTTGTTTGTTCAGCTATCCTTGACACACCATCCATGCAATTTAGATGACGATATCGAATTCCGTTTGAAAGATAGACGCAGAACCACCCAAGTCTCAAGAAATACAAGGGTAAGCTATGACAAACCCATTACATGTCCATATGGGAGCAAATATCTCATGACCCATTACATCTACAGTCTTCCTTCTCACGTTGTTTGTTAAGCTATCCTTGACACACCATCCATGCAATTTAGATGATATCGAATTCCGTTTGAAAGATAGACGCAGAAGCATCCAAATCTCAAGAAATACAAGGGTAAGCTTTGTCAAACCCATTACATGTCCATATGGGAGCAAATATCTCATGACCCATTACATCTACAGTCTTCCTTTTTACGTTGTTTGTTAAGCTATCCTTGACACACCATCCATGCAATTTAGATGATGATATCTAATTCCGTTTGAAAGATAGACGCAGAAGCATCAAAGTCTCAAGAAATACAAGTGTAAGCTTTGTCAAACCAATTACATGTCCATATGAGAGCATATATCTCATGACCCATAGCATCTACAACCTTCTTTCTTACGCTGTTTGTTAAGCTATCCTTGACACACCATCCATGCAATTTAGATGACGATATCGAATTCCGTTTGAAAGATAGACGCAGAACCACCCAAGTCTCAAGAAATACAAGGGTAAGCTATGACAAACCCATTACATGTCCATATGGGAGCAAATATCTCATGACCCATTACATCTACAGTCTTCCTTCTCACGTTGTTTGTTAAGCTATCCTTGACACACCATCCATGCAATTTAGATGATATCGAATTCCGTTTGAAAGATAGACGCAGAAGCATCAAAATCTCAAGAAATACAAGGGTAAGCTTTGTCAAACCCATTACATGTCCATATGGGAGCAAATATCTCATGACCCATTACATCTACAGTCTTCCTTCTTACGTTGTTTGTTAAGCTATCCTTGACACACAATCCATGCAATTTAGATGACGATATCGAATTCCGTTTGAAAGATAGACGCAGAAGCATCAAAGTCTCAAGAAATACAAGGGTAAGCTTTGTCAAACCCATTACATGTCCATATGGGAGCAAATATCTCATGACCCATTACATCTACAGCCTTCCTTCTTACGTTGTTTGTTAAGCTACCCTTGACACACAATCCATGCAATTTAGATGATGATATCGAATTCCGTTTGAAAGATAGACGCAGAAGCATACAAGTCTCAAGAAACACAAGTGTAAGCTTTGTCAAACCCATTACATGTCCATATGGGAGCAAATATCTCATGACCCATTACATCTACAATCTTCCCTCTTATGTTGTTTGTTAAGCTATCCTTGAAACACCATCCATGCAATTTAGATGACTTTATCGAATTCCGTTTGAAAGATAGGTGCAGAAGCATCAAAGTCTCAAGAAATACAAGGGTAAGCTTTGTCAAATCCATTACATGTCCATATGGGAGCAAATATCTCATGACCCATTACATCTACAGTCTTCCTTCTTACGATGTTTGTTAAGCTATCCTTGACACACAATCCATGCAATTTAGATGATGATATCGAATTCCGTTTGAAAGATAGACGCAGAAGCATACAAGTCTCAAGAAACACAAGTGTAAGCTTTGTCAAACCCATTACATGTCCATATGGGAGCAAATATCTCATGACCCATTACATCTACAGTCTTCCTTCTTACGTTGTTTGTTAAGCTATCCTTGACACACAATCCATGCAATTTAGATAACGATATCGAATTCCGTTTGAAAGATAGACGCAGTAGCATCAAAGTCTCAAGAAATACAAGGGTAAGCTTTGTCAAACCCATTACATGTCCATATGGGAGCAAATATCTCATGACCCTTTACATCTACAGCCTTCCTTCTTACGTTGTTTGTTAAGCAATCCTTGACACACCATCCATGCAATTTAGATGACGATATCGAATTCCGTTTGAAAGATAGACGCAGAAGCATAAAAGTCTTAAGAAATACAAGGGTAAGCTTTGTCAAACCCATTACATGTTCATATGGGAGCAAATATCTCATGACCCATTACATCTACAGTCTTCCATCTTACGTTGTTTGTTAAGCTATCCTTGACACACCATCCATGCAATTTAAATGATGATATCGAATTCCGTTTGAAAGATAGACGCAAAAGCACCCAAGTCTCAAGAAATACAAGGGTAAGCTTTGTCAAACCCATTACATGTCCATATGGGAGCAAATATCTCATGACCCATTACATCTACAACCTTCCTTCTTTCGCTGTTTGTTAAGCTATCCTTGACACACCATCCATGCAATTTAGATGACGATATCGAATTCCGTTTGAAAGATAGACGCAGAAGCATAAAAGGCTCAAGAAATACAAGGGTAAGCTTTGTCAAATCCATTACATGTCCATATGGGGGCAAATATCTCATGACCCATTACATCTACAGTCTTCTTTCTTACGTTGTTTGTTAAGCTATCCTTGACACACCATCCATGCAATTTAGATGACGATATCGAATTCCGTTTGAAAGATAGACGCAGAAGCATCCAAGTCTCAAGAAAAACAAGGGTAAGCTTTGTCAAACCCATTACATGTCCATATGGGAGCAAATATCTCATGACCCATTACATCTACAGTCTTCCTTCTTACGTTGTTTGTTAAGCTATCCTTGACACACCATCCATGCAATTTAGATGATGATATCGAATTCCGTTTGAAAGATAGACGCAGAAGCATCAAAGTCTCAAGAAATACAAGGGTAAGCTTTGTCAAACCCATTACATGTCCATATGGGAGCAAATATCTCATGACCCATTACATCTACAGTCTTCCTTCTTACGCTGTGTGTAAAGCTATCCTTGACACACCATCCATGCAATTTAGATGACGATATCGAATTCCGTTTGAAAGATAGACGCAGAAGCATCAAAGTCTCAAGAAATACAAGGGTAATTTTTGTCAAACCCATTACATGTCCATATGAGAGCATATATCTCATGACCCATAGCATCTACAACCTTCTTTCTTACGCCGTTTGTTAAGCTATCCTTGACACACCATCCATGAAATTTAGATGACGATATCGAATTCCGTTTGAAAGATAGACGCAGAAGCATCAAAGTCTCAAGAAATACAAGGGTAAGCTTTGTCAAACCCATTACATGTCCATATGGGAGCAAATATCTCATGACCCACTACATCTACAATCTTCCCTCTTACGTTGTTTGTTAAGCTATCCTTGACACACCATCCATGCAATTTAGATGACGATATCGAATTCCGTTTGAAAGATAGACGCAGTAGCATCAAAGTCTCAAGAAATACAAGGGTAAGATTTGTCAAATCCATTACATGTCCATATGGGAGCAAATATCTCATGACCCATTACATCTACAATCTTCCTTCTTACGTTGTTTGTTAAGCTATCCCTGACACACAATCCATGCAATTTAGATGACGATATCGAATTCCGTTTGAAAGATAGACGCAGAAGCATCAAAGTCTCAAGAAATACAAGGGTAAGCTTTGTCAAACCCATTACATGTCCATATGGGAGCAAATATCTCATGACCCATTACATCTACAATCTTCCTTCTTACGTTGTTTGTTAAGCTATCCCTGACACACAATCCATGCAATTTAGATGACGATATCGAATTCCGTTTGAAAGATAGACGCAGAAGTATCAAAATCTCAAGAAATACAATGGTAAGCTTTGTCAAATCCATTACAAGTCCATATGGGAGCAAATATCTCATGACCCATTACATCTACAGTCTTCTTTCTTACGTTGTTTGTTAAGCTATTCTTGACACACCATCCATGCAATTTAGATGACGATATCGAATTCCGTTTGAAAGATAGACGCAGAAGCATCAAAGTCTCAAGAAATACAAGGGTAAGCTTTGTCAAACCCATTACATGTCCATATGGGAGCAAATATCTCATGACCCATTACATCTACAATCTTCCTTCTTACGTTGTTTGTTAAGCTATCCCTGACACACAATCCATGCAATTTAGATGATGATATCGAATTCCGTTTGAAAGATAGACGCAGAAGTATCAAAATCTCAAGAAATACAATGGTAAGCTTTGTCAAATCCATTACATGTCCATATGGGAGCAAATATCTCATGACCCATTACAGCTACAGTCTTCCTTCTTACGCTGTTTGTTAAGCTATCCTTGACACACAATCCATGCAATTTAGATGACGATATCGAATTCCGTTTGAAAGATAGACGCAGAAGCATCAAAGTCTCAAGAAATAGAAGGGTAAGCTCTGTCAAACACATTACATGTCCATATGGGAGCAAATATCTCATGACCCATTACAGCTACAGTCTTCCTTCTTACGTTGTTTGTTAAGCTATCCTTGACACACAATCTATGCAATTTAGATGACGATATCGAATTCCGTTTGAAAGATAGACGCAGAAGTATCAAAATCTCAAGAAATACAATGGTAAGCTTTGTCAAATCCATTACAAGTCCATATGGGAGCAAATATCTCATGACCCATTACATCTACAGTCTTCTTTCTTACGTTGTTTGTTAAGCTATTCTTGACACACCATCCATGCAATTTAGATGACGATATCGAATTCCGTTTGAAAGATAGACGCAGAAGCATCAAAGTCTCAAGAAATACAAGGGTAAGCTTTGTCAAACCCATTACATGTCCATATGGGAGCAAATATCTCATGACCCATTACATCTACAATCTTCCTTCTTACGTTGTTTGTTAAGCTATCCCTGACACACAATCCATGCAATTTAGATGACGATATCGAATTCCGTTTGAAAGATAGACGCAGAAGTATCAAAATCTCAAGAAATACAATGGTAAGCTTTGTCAAATCCATTACATGTCCATATGGGAGCAAATATCTCATGACCCATTACAGCTACAGTCTTCCTTCTTACGTTGTTTGTTAAGCTATCCTTGACACACAATCCATGCAATTTAGATGACGATATCGAATTCCGTTTGAAAGATAGACGCAGAAGCATCAAAGTCTCAAGAAATACAAGGGTAAGCTTTGTCAAACCCATTACATGTCCATATGGGAGCAAATATCTCATGACCCATTACATCTACAATCTTCCTTCTTACGTTGTTTGTTAAGCTATCCCTGACACACAATCCATGCAATTTAGATGATGATATCGAATTCCGTTTGAAAGATAGACGCAGAAGTATCAAAATCTCAAGAAATACAATGGTAAGCTTTGTCAAATCCATTACATGTCCATATGGGAGCAAATATCTCATGACCCATTACAGCTACAGTCTTCCTTCTTACGTTGTTTGTTAAGCTATCCTTGACACACAATCCATGCAATTTAGATGACGATATCGAATTCCGTTTGAAAGATAGACGCAGAAGCATCAAAGTCTCAAGAAATACAAGGGTAAGCTTTGTCAAGCCCATTACATGTCCATATGGGAGCAAATATCTCATGACCCATTACAGCTACAGTCTTCCTTCTTACGTTGTTTGTTAAGCTATCCTTGACACACAATCCATGCAATTTAGATGACGATATCGAATTCCGTTTGAAAGATAGACGCAGAAGTATCAAAATCTCAAGAAATACAATGGTAAGCTTTGTCAAATCCATTACATGTCCATATGGGAGCAAATATCTCATGACCCATTACAGCTACAGTCTTCCTTCTTACGTTGTTTGTTAAGCTATCCTTGACACACAATCCATGCAATTTAGATGACGATATCGAATTCCGTTTGAAAGATAGACGCAGAAGCATCAAAGTCTCAAGAAATACAAGGGTAAGCTTTGTCAAACCCATTACATGTCCATATGGGAGCAAATATCTCATGACCCATTACATCTACAATCTTCCTTCTTACGTTGTTTGTTAAGCTATCCCTGACACACAATCCATGCAATTTAGATGATGATATCGAATTCCGTTTGAAAGATAGACGCAGAAGCATCCAAGTCTCAAGAAACACAAGTGTAAGCTTTGTCAAACCCATTACATGTCCATATGGGAGCAAATATCTCATGACCCATTACATCTACAGTCTTCCTTCTTACGTTGTTTGTTAAGCTATCCTTGACACACAATCCATGCAATTTAGATGACGATATCGAATTCCGTTTGAAAGATAGACGCAGAAGCATCAAAGTCTCAAGAAATACAAGGGTAAGCTTTGTCAAACCCATTACATGTCCATATGGGAGCAAATATCTCATAACCCATTACATCTACAGCCTTCCTTCTTACGTTGTTTGTTAAGCAATCCTTGACACACCATCCATGCAATTTAGATGACGATATCGAATTCCGTTTGAAAGATAGACGCAGAAGCATCAAAGTCTCAAGAAAAACAAGTGTAAGCTTTGTCAAACCCATTACATGTCCATATGAGAGCATATATCTCATGACCCATAGCATCTACAACCTTCTTTTTTACGCTCTTTGTTAAGCTATCCTTGACACACCATCCAAGCAATTTAGATGACGATATCGAATTCCGTTTGAAAGATAGACGCAGAAGCATCCAAGTCTCAAGAAAAACAAGGGTAAGCTTTGTCAAACCCATTACATGTCCATATGGGAGCAAATATCTCATAACCCATTACATCTACAGTCTTCCTTCTTACGTTGTTTGTTAAGCTAACCTTGACACACAATCCATGCAATTTAGATGATGATATCGAATTCCGTTTAAAAGATAGACGCAGAAGCATCCAAGTCTCAAGAAACACAAGTGTGAGCTTTGTCAAACCCATTACATGTCCATATGAGAGCATATATCTCATGACCCATAGCATCTACAACCTTCTTTCTGACGCTGTTTGTTAAGCTGTCTTTGACACACCATCCATGCAATTTAGATGACGATATCGAATTCCGTTTGAAAGATAGACGCAGAAGCATCAAAGTCTCAAGAAATACAAGGGTAAGTTTTGTCAAACCCATTACATGTCCATATGAGAGCATATATCTCATGACCCATAGCATCTACAACCTTCTTTCTTACGCTGTTTGTTAAGCTATCCTTGACACACCATCCATGCAATTTAGATGATGATATCGAATTCCGTTTGAAAGATAGATGCAGAAGCACCCAAGTCTCAAGAAATACAAGGGTAAGCTTTGTCAAACCCATTACATGTCCATATGGGAGCAAATATCTCATGACCCATTACATCTACGACCTTCCTTCTTACGTTGTTTGTTAAGCTATCCTTGACACACCATCCATGCAATTTAGATGACGATATCGAATTCCGTTTGAAAGATGGACGCAGAAGCATCAAAGTCTCAAGAAAAACAAGTGTAAGCTTTGTCAAACCCATTACATGTCCATATGAGAGCATATATCTCATGACCCATAGCATCTACAACCTTCTTTTTTACGCTCTTTGTTAAGCTATCCTTGACACACCATCCAAGCAATTTAGATGACGATATCGAATTCCGTTTGAAAGATAGACGCAGAAGCATCCAAGTCTCAAGAAAAACAAGGGTAAGCTTTGTCAAACCCATTACATGTCCATATGGGAGCAAATATCTCATAACCCATTACATCTACAGTCTTCCTTCTTACGTTGTTTGTTAAGCTAACCTTGACACACAATCCATGCAATTTAGATGATGATATCGAATTCCGTTTAAAAGATAGACGCAGAAGCATCCAAGTCTCAAGAAACACAAGTGTGAGCTTTGTCAAACCCATTACATGTCCATATGAGAGCATATATCTCATGACCCATAGCATCTACAACCTTCTTTCTGACGCTGTTTGTTAAGCTGTCTTTGACACACCATCCATGCAATTTAGATGACGATATCGAATTCCGTTTGAAAGATAGACGCAGAAGCATCAAAGTCTCAAGAAATACAAGGGTAAGTTTTGTCAAACCCATTACATGTCCATATGAGAGCATATATCTCATGACCCATAGCATCTACAACCTTCTTTCTTACGCTGTTTGTTAAGCTATCCTTGACACACCATCCATGCAATTTAGATGATGATATCGAATTCCGTTTGAAAGATAGATGCAGAAGCACCCAAGTCTCAAGAAATACAAGGGTAAGCTTTGTCAAACCCATTACATGTCCATATGGGAGCAAATATCTCATGACCCATTACATCTACGACCTTCCTTCTTAAGTTGTTTGTTAAGCTATCCTTGACACACCATCCATGCAATTTAGATGACGATATCGAATTCCGTTTGAAAGATGGACGCAGAAGCATAAAAGGCTCAAGAAATACAAGGGTAAGCTTTGTCAAATCCATTACATGTCCATATGGGAGCAAATATCTCATGACCCATTACATCTACAGTCTTCTTTCTTACTTTGTTTGTTAAGCTATCCTTGACACACCATCCATGCAATTTAGATGACGATATCGAATTCCGTTTGAAAGATAGACGCAGAAGCATCCAAGTCTCAAGAAAAACAAGGGTAAGCTTTGTCAAACCCATTACATGTCCATATGGGAGCAAATATCTCATGACCCATTACATCTACAGTCTTCCTTCTTACGTTGTTTGTTAAGCTATCCTTGAGACACAATCCATGCAATTTAGATGATGATATCGAATTCCGTTTGAAAGATAGACGCAGAAGCATCCAAGTCTCAAGAAACACAAGTGTGAGCTTTGTCAAACCCATTACATGTCCATATGAGAGCATATATCTCATGACCCATAGCATCTACAACCTTCTTTCTTACGCTGTTTGTTAATCTATCCTTGACACACCATCCATGCAATTTAGATGACGATATCGAATTCCGTTTGAAAGATAGACGCAGAAGCATCAAAGTCTCAAGAAATACAAGGGTAAGCTTTGTCAAACCCATTACATGTCCATATGGGAGCAAATATCTCATGACCCATTACATCTACAATCTTCCCTCTTATGTTGTTTGTTAAGCTATCCTTGAAACACCATCCATGCAATTTAGATGACGATATCGAATTCCGTTTGAAAGATAGGCGCAGAAGCATCAAAGTCTCAAGAAATACAAGGGTAAGCTTTGTCAAATCCATTACATGTCCATATGGGAGCAAATATCTCATAACCCATTACATCTACACTCTTCCTTCTTACGTTGTTTGTTAAGCTATCCTTGACACTATCCATGCAATTTAGATGATGATATCGAATTCCGTTTGAAAGATAGACGCAGAAGCATCCAAGTCTCAAGAAACACAAGTGTAAGCTTTGTCAAACCCATTACATGTCCATATGGGAGCAAATATCTCATGACCCATTACATCTACAGTCTTCCTTCTTACGTTGCTTGTTAAGCTATCCTTGACACACAATCCATGCAATTTAGATAACGATATCGAATTCCGTTTGAAAGATAGACGCAGAAGCATCAAAGTCTCAAGAAATACAAGGGTAAGCTTTGTCAAACCCATTACATGTCCATATGGGAGCAAATATCTCATGACCCATTACATCTACAATCTTCCCTCTTATGTTGTTTGTTAAGCTATCCTTGAAACACCATCCATGCAATTTAGATGACGATATCGAATTCCATTTGAAAGATAGACGCAGAAGCATCAAAGTCTCAAGAAATACAAGGGTAAGCTTTGTCAAACCCATTACATGACCATATGGGAGCAAATATCTCATGACCCATTACATCTACACTCTTCCTTCTTACGTTGTTTGTTAAGCTATCATTGACACACCATCCATGCAATTTAGATGATGATATCGAATTCCGTTTGAAAGATAGACGCAGAAGCACCCAAGTCTCAAGAAATACAAGGGTAAGCTTTGTCAAACCCATTACATGTCCATATGGGAGCAAATATCTCATGACCCATTACATCTACAACCTTCCTTCTTACGTTGTTTGTTAAGCTATCCTTGACACACCATCCATGCAATTTAGATGACGATATCGAATTCCGTTTGAAAGATGGACGCAGAAGCATAAAAGGCTCAAGAAATACAATGGTAAGCTTTGTCAAATCCATTACATGTCCATATGGGAGCAAATATCTCATGACCCATTACATCTGCAGTCTTCTTTCTTACGTTGTTTGTTAAGCTACCCTTGACACACCATCCATGCAATTTAGATGACGATATCGAATTCCGTTTGAAAGATAGACGCAGAAGCATCCAAGTCTCAAGAAAAACAAGGGTAAGCTTTGTCAAACCCATTACATGTCCATATGGGAGCAAATATCTCATGGCCCATTACATCTAGAGTCTTCCTTCTTACGTTGTTTGTTAAGCTATCCTTGAGACACAATCCATGCAATTTAGATGATGATATCGAATTCCGTTTGAAAGATAGACGCAGAAGCATCCAAGTCTCAAGAAACACAAGTGTGAGCTTTGTCAAACCCATTACATGTCCATATGAGAGCATATATCTCATAACCCATTACATCTACACTCTTCCTTCTTACGTTGTTTGTTAAGCTATCCTTGACACACAATCCATGCAATTTAGATGACGATATCGAATTCCGTTTGAAAGATAGACGCAGAAGCATCAAAGTCTCAAGAAATACAAGGGTAAGCTTTGTCAAACCCATTACATGTCCATATGGGAGCAAATATCTCATGACCCATTACATCTACAATCTTCCCTCTTATGTTGTTTGTTAAGCTATCCTTGAAACACCATCCATGCAATTTAGATGACGATATCGAATTCCGTTTGAAAGATAGGCGCAGAAGCATCAATGTCTCAAGAAATACAAGGGTAAGCTTTGTCAAATCCATTACATGTCCATATGGGAGCAAATATCTCATAACCCATTACATCTACACTCTTCCTTCTTACGTTGTTTGTTAAGCTATCCTTGACACACAATCCATGCAATTTAGATGATGATATCGAATTCCGTTTGAAAGATAGACGCAGAAGCATCCAAGTCTCAAGAAACACAAGTGTAAGCTTTGTCAAACCCATTACATGTCCATATGGGAGCAAATATCTCATGACCCATTACATCTACAGTCTTCCTTCTTACGTTGCTTGTTAAGCTATCCTTGACACACAATCCATGCAATTTAGATAACGATATCGAATTCCGTTTGAAAGATAGACGCAGAAGCATCAAAGTCTCAAGAAATACAAGGGTAAGCTTTGTCAAACCCATTACATGTCCATATGGGAGCAAATATCTCATGACCCATTACATCTACAGTCTTCCCTCTTATGTTGTTTGTTAAGCTATCCTTGAAACACCATCCATGCAATTTAGATGACGATATCGAATTCCGTTTGAAAGATAGACGCAGAAGCATCAAAGTCTCAAGAAATACAAGGGTAAGCTTTGTCAAACCCATTACAAGACCATATGGGAGCAAATATCTCATGACCCATTACATCTACACTCTTCCTTCTTACGTTGTTTGTTAAGCTATCCTTGACACACCATCCAAGCAATTTAGATGATGATATCGAATTCCGTTTGAAAGATAGACGCAGAAGCACCCAAGTCTCAAGAAATACAAGGGTAAGCTTTGTCAAACCCATTACATGTCCATATGGGAGCAAATATCTCATGACCCATTACATCTACAACCTTCCTTCTTACGTTGTTTGTTAAGCTATCCTTGACACACCATCCATGCAATTTAGATGACGATATCGAATTCCGTTTGAAAGATGGAAGCAGAAGCATAAAAGGCTCAAGAAATACAAGGGTAAGCTTTGTCAAATCCATTACATGTCCATATGGGAGCAAATATCTCATGACCCATTACATCTGCAGTCTTCTTTCTTACGTTGTTTGTTAAGCTACCCTTGACACACCATCCATGCAATTTAGATGACGATATCGAATTCCGTTTGAAAGATAGACGCAGAAGCATCCAAGTCTCAAGAAAAACAAGGGTAAGCTTTGTCAAACCCATTACATGTTCATATGGGAGCAAATATCTCATGACCCATTACATCTACAGTCTTCCTTCTTACGTTGTTTGTTAAGCTATCCATGAGACACAATCCATGCAATTTAGATGATGATATCGAATTCCGTTTGAAAGATAGACGCAGAAGCATCCAAGTCTCAAGAAACAAAAGTGTGAGCTTTGTCAAACCCATTACATGTCCATATGAGAGCATATATCTCATGACCCATAGCATCTACAACCTTCTTTCTTACGCTGTTTGTTAGGCTATCCTTGACACACCATCCATGCAATTTAGATGACGATATCGAATTCCGTTTGAAAGATAGACGCAGAAGCATCAAAGTCTCAAGAAATACAAGGGTAAGTTTTGTTAAACCCATTACATGTCCATATGAGAGCATATATTTCATGACCCATAGCATATACAACCTTCTTTCTTACGCTGTTTGTTAAGCTATCCTTGACACACCATCCATGAAATTTAGATGACGATATCGAATTCCGTTTGAAAGATAGACGCAGAAGCATCAAAGTCTCAAGAAATACAAGGGTAAGCTTTGTCAAACCCATTACATGTCCATATGGGAGCAAATATCTCATGACCCACTACATCTACAATCTTCCCTCTTACGTTGTTTGTTAAGCTATCCTTGACACACCATCCATGCAATTTAGATGACGATATCGAATTCCGTTTGAAAGATAGACGCAGAAGCATCAAAGTCTCAAGAAATACAAGGGTAAACTTTGTCAAATCCATTACATGTCCATATGGGAGCAAATATCTCATGACCCATTACATCTACAGTCTTCCTTCTTACTCTGTTTGTTAAGCTATCCTTGACACACAATCCATGCAATTTAGATGACGATATCGAATTCCGTTTGAAAGATAGACGCAGAAGCATCAAAGTCTCAAGAAATAGAAGGGTAAGCTTTGTCAAACCCATTACATGTCCATATGGGAGCAAATATCTCATGACCCATTACAGCTACAGTCTTCCTTCTTACGTTGTTTGTTAAGCTATCCTTGACACACAATCCATGCAATTTAGATGACGATATCGAATTCCGTTTGAAAGATAGACGCAGAAGTATCAAAATCTCAAGAAATACAAGGGTAAGCTTTGTCAAATCCATTACATGTCCATATGGGAGCAAATATCTCATGACCTATTACATCTACAGTCTTCTTTCTTACGTTGTTTGTTAAGCTATCCTTGACACACCATCCATGCAATTTAGATGACGATATCGAATTCCGTTTGAAAGATAGACGCAGAAGCATCAAAGTCTCAAGAAAT
This sequence comes from Musca autumnalis, assembly GCF_047663935.1. Classification (NCBI taxonomy): domain Eukaryota; kingdom Metazoa; phylum Arthropoda; class Insecta; order Diptera; family Muscidae; genus Musca; species Musca autumnalis. The sequence goes on from NW_027411735.1 coordinate 164,149, forward strand.
ACAAAGGTAAGCTTTGTCAAACCCATTACATGTCCATATGGGAGCAAATATCTCATGACCCATTACATCTACAATCTTCCTTCTTACGTTGTTTGTTAAGCTATTCTTGACACACAATCCATGCAATTTAGATGATGATATCGAATTCCGTTTGAAAGATAGACGCGGAAGCATCAAAGTCTCAAGAAATACAAGGGTAAGCTTTGCCAAACCCATTACATGTCCATATGAGAGCATATATCTCATGACCCATAGCATCTACAACCTTCTTTCTTACGCTGTTTGTTAAGCTATCCTTGACACACCATCCATGCAATTTAGATGACGATATCGAATTCCGTTTGAAAGATAGACGCAGAAGCATCAAAGTCTAAAGAAATACAAGGGTAAGCCTTGTCAAACCCAATACATGTCCATATGGGAGCAAATATCTCATGACCCATTACATCTACAATCTTCCCTCTTACGTTGTTTGTTAAGCTATCCTTGACACACCATCCATGCAATTTAGATGACGATATCGAATTCCGTTTGAAAGATAGACGCAGAACCACACAATTCTCAAGAAATACAAGTGTAATCTATGACAAACCCATTACATGTCCATATGGGAGCAAATATCTCATGACCCATTACATCTACAGTCTTCCTTCTCACGTTGTTTGTTAAGCTATCCTTGACACACAATCCATGCAATTAAGATGATATCGAATTCCGTTTGAAAGATAGACGCAGAAGCATCCAAATCTCAAGAAATACAAGGGTAAGCTTTGTCAAACCCATTACATGTCCATATGGGAGCAAATATCTCATGACCCATTACATCTACAGTCTTCCTTCTTACGTTGTTTGTTAAGCTATCCTTGACACACCATCCATGCAATTTAGATGATGATATCGAATTCCGTTTGAAAGATAGACGCAGAAGCATCAAAGTCTCAAGAAATACAAGTGTAAACTTTGTCAAACCCATTACATGTCCCTATGGGAGCAAATATCTCATGACCCATTACAGCTACAGTCTTCCTTCTTACGTTGTTTGTTAAGCTATCCTTGACAAACAATCCATGCAATTTAGATGACGATATCGAATTCCGTTTGAAAGATAGACGCAGAAGTATCAAAATCTCAAGAAATACAAGGGTAAGCTTTGTCAAACCCATTACATGTCCATATGGGAGCAAATATCTCATGACCCATTACATCTACAATCTTCCCTCTTACGTTGTTTGTTAAGCTATCCTTGACACACAATCCATGCAATTTAGATGACGATATCGAATTCCGTTTGAAAGATAGACGCAGAAGTATCAAAATCTCAAGAAATACAAGGGTAAGCTTTGTCAAATCCATTACATGTCCATATGGGAGCAAATATCTCATGACCCATTACATCTACAGTCTTCTTTCTTACGTTGTTTGTTAAGCTATCCTTGACACACCATCCATGCAATTTAGATGACGATATCGAATTCCGTTTGAAAGATAGACGCAGAAGCATCAAAGTCTCAAGAAATACAAGGGTAAGCTTTGTCAAACCCATTACATGTCCATATGGGAGCAAATATCTCATGACCCATTACATCTACAATCTTCCTTCTTACGTTGTTTGTTAAGCTATCCTTGACACACAATCCATGCAATTTAGATGATGATATCGAATTCCGTTTGAAAGATAGACGCAGAAGCATCAAAGTCTCAAGAAATACAAGGGTAAGCTTTGCCAATCCCATTACATGTCCATATGAGAGCATATATCTCATGACCCATAGCATCTACAACCTTCTTTCTTACGCTGTTTGTTCAGCTATCCTTGACACACCATCCATGCAATTTAGATGACGATATCGAATTCCGTTTGAAAGATAGACGCAGAAGCATCAAAGTCTCAAGAAATACAAGGGTAAGTTTTGTCAAACCCATTACATGTCCATATGGGAGCAAATATCTCATGACCCATTACATCTACAGTCTTCCTTCTCACGTTGTTTGTTAAGCTGTCCTTGACACACAATCCATGCAATTCCGTTTGAAAGATAGACGCAGAAGCATCAAAGTCTTAAGAAATACAAGGGTAAGCTTTGTCAAACCCATTACATGTCCATATGGGAGCAAATATCTCATGACACATTACATCTACAGTCTTCCTTCTTACGTTGTTTGTTAAGCTATCCTTGACACACAATCCATGCAATTTAGATGACGATATCGAATTCCGTTTGAAAGATAGACGCAGAAGCATCAAAGTCTCAAGAAATACAAGGGTAAGCTTTGTCAAATCCATTACATGTCCATATGGGAGCAAATACCTCATAAATCATTACATCTACAGTCTTCCTTCTTACGTTGTTTGTTAAGCTATCCTTGACACACAATCCATGCAATTTAGATGATGATATCGAATTCCGTTTGAAAGATAGACGCAGAAGCATCCAAGTCCCAAGAAACACAAGTGTAAGCTTTGTCAAACCCATTACATGTCCATATGGGAGCAAATATCTCATGACCCATTACATCTACAGTCTTCCTTCTTACGTTGTTTGTTAAGCTATCCTTGACACACAATCCATGCAATTTAGAGGACGATATCGAATTCCGTTTGAAAGATAGACGCAGAAGCATCAAAGTCTCAAGAAATACAAGGGTAAGCCTTGTCAAACCCAATACATGTCCATATGGGAGCAAATATCTCATGACCCATTACATCTACAATCTTCCCTCTTACGTTGTTTGTTAAGCTATCCTTGACACACCATCCATGCAATTTAGATGACGATATCGAATTCCGTTTGAAAGATAGACGCAGAACCACCCAATTCTCAAGAAATACAAGTGTAAGCTATGACAAACCCATTACATGTCCATATGGGAGCAAATATCTCATGACCCATTACATCTACAGTCTTCCTTCTCACGTTGTTTGTTAAGCTATCCTTGACACACAATCCATGCAATTTAGATGATATCGAATTCCGTTTGAAAGATAGACGCAGAAGCATCAAAGTCTAAAGAAATACAAGGGTAAGCCTTGTCAAACCCAATACATGTCCATATGGGAGCAAATATCTCATGACCCATTACATCTACAATCTTCCCTCTTACGTTGTTTGTTAAGCTATCCTTGACACACCATCCATGCAATTTAGATGACGATATCGAATTCCGTTTGGATGATAGACGCAGAACCACCCAATTCTCAAGAAATACAAGTGTAAGCTATGACAAACCCATTACATGTCCATATGGGAGCAAATATCTCATGACCCATTACATCTACAGTCTTCCTTCTCACGTTGTTTGTTAAGCTATCCTTGACACACAATCCATGCAATTTAGATGATATCGAATTCCGTTTGAAAGATAGACGCAGAAGCATCCAAGTCTCAAGAAATACAAGGGTAAGCTTTGTCAAACCCATTACATGTCCATATGGGAGCAAATATCTCATGACCCATTACAGCTACAGTCTTCCTTCTTACGTTGTTTGTTAAGCTATCCTTGACACACAATCCATGCAATTTAGATGACGATATCGAATTCCGTTTGAAAGATAAACGCAGAAGCATCAAAGTCTCAAGAAATACAAGTGTAAGCTATGACAAACCCATTACATGTCCATATGGGAGCAAATATCTCATGACCCATTACATCTACAGTCTTCTTTCTTACGTTGTTTGTTAAGCTATCCTTGACACACCATCCATGCAATTTAGATGATGATATCGAATTCCGTTTGAAAGATAGACGCAGAAGTATCAAAATCTCAAGAAATACAAGGGTAAGCTTTGTCAAACCCATTACATGTCCATATGGGAGCAAATATCTCATGACCCATTACATCTACAATCTTCCCTCTTACGTTGTTTGTTAAGCTATCCTTGACACACCATCCATGCAATTTAGATGACGATATCGAATTCCGTTTGAAAGATAGACGCAGAAGCATCATAGTCTCAAGAAATACAAGGGTAAGCTTTGTCAAATCCATTACATGTCCATATGGGAGCAAATATCTCATGACCCATTACATCTACAGTCTTCTTTCTTACGTTGTTTGTTAAGCTATCCTTGACACACCATCCATGCAATTTAGATGATGATATCGAATTCCGTTTGAAAGATAGACGCAGAAGCATCAAAGTCTCAAGAAATACAAGGGTAAGCTTTGCCAAACCCATTACATGTCCATATGAGAGCATATATCTCATGACCCATAGCATCTACAACCTTCTTTCTTACGCTGTTTGTTAAGCTATCCTTGACACACCATCCATGCAATTTAGATGACGATATCGAATTCCGTTTGAAAGATAGACGCAGAAGCATCAAAGTCTCAAGAAATACAAGGGTAAGCCTTGTCAAACCCATTACATGTCCATATGGGAGCAAATATCTCATGACCCATTAAATCTACAATCTTCCCTCTTACGTTGTTTGTTAAGCTATCCTTGACACACCATCCATGCAATTTAGATGACGATATCGAATTCCGTTTGAAAGATAGACGCAGAACCACCCAAGTCTCAAGAAATACAAGGGTAAGCTATGACAAACCCATTACATGTCCATATGGGACCAAATATCTCATGACCCATTACATCTACAGTCTTCCTTCTCACGTTGTTTGTTAAGCTATCTTTGACACACCATCCATGCAATTTAGATGATATCGAATTCCGTTTGAAAGATAGACGCAGAAGCATCCAAGTCTCAAGAAATACAAGGGTAAGCTTTGTCAAACCCATTACATGTCCATATGGGAGCAAATATCTCATGACCCATTACATCTACAGTCTTCCTTCTTACGTTGTTTGTTAAGCTATCCTTGACACACCATTAATGCAATTTAGATGATGATATCGAATTCCGCTTGAAAGATAGACGCAGAAGCATCAAAGTCTCAAGAAATACAAGTGTAAGCTTTGTCAAACCCATTACATGTCCATATGAGAGCATATATCTCATGACCCATAGCATCTACAACCTTCTTTCTTACGCTGTTTGTTAAGCTATCCTTGACACACCATCCATGCAATTTAAATGACGATATCGAATTCCGTTTGAAAGATAGACGCAGAAGCATCAAAGTCTCAAGAAATACAAGGGTAAGCCTTGTCAAACCCATTACATGTCCATATGGGAGCAAATATCTCATGACCCATTACATCTACAGTCTTCCTTCTCACGTTGTTTGTTAAGCTATCCTTGACACACAATCCATGCAATTCCGTTTGAAAGATAGACGCAGAAGCATCAAAGTCTCAAGAAATACAAGGCTAAGCTTTGTCAAACCCATTACATGTCCATATGGGAGCAAATATCTCATGACCCGTTACATCTACAGCCTTCCTTCTTACGTTGTTTGTTAAGCAATCCTTGAAACACCATCCATGCAATTTAGATGACGATATCGAATTCCGTTTGAAAGATAGACGCAGAAGCATCAAAGTCTCAAGAAATACAAGGGTAAGCTTTGTCAAACCCATTACATGTCCATATGGGAGCAAATATCTCATGACCCATTACATCTACTGTCTTCCTTCTTACGTTGTTTGTTAAGCTATCCTTGACACACCATCCATGCAATTTAGATGACGATATAGAATTCCGTTTAAAAAATAGACGCAGAAGCATCAAAGTCTCAAGAAATACAAGGGTAAGCTTTGTCAAATCCATTACATGTCCATATGGGAGCAAATATCTCATAACCCATTACATCTACAGTCTTCCTTCTTACGTTGTTTGTTAAGCTATCCTTGACACACAATCCATGCAATTTAGATGATGATATCGAATTCCGTTTGAAAGATAGACGCAGAAGCATCCAAGTCTCAAGAAACACAAGTGTAAGCTTTGTCAAACCCATTACATGTCCATATGGGAGCAAATATCTCATGACCCATTACATCTACAGTCTTCCTTCTTACGTTGCTTGTTAAGCTATCCTTGACACACAATCCATGCAATTTAGAGGACAATATCGAATTCCGTTTGAAAGATAGACGCAGAAGCATCAAAGTCTCAAGAAATACAAGGGTAAGCTTTGTCAAACCCATTACATGTTCATATGGGAGCAAATATCTCATGACCCGTTACATCTACAGCCTTCCTTCTTTCGTTGTTTGTTAAGCAATCCTTGAAACACCATCCATGCAATTTAGATGACGATATCGAATTCCGTTTGAAAGATAGACGCAGAAGCATCAAAGTCTCAAGAAATACAAGGGTAAGCTTTGTCAAACCCATTACATGTCCATATGGGAGCAAATATCTCATGACCCATTACATCTACAGTCTTCCTTCTTACGTTGTTTGTTAAGCTATCCTTGACACACCATCCATGCAATTTAGATGACGATATAGAATTCCGTTTAAAAAATAGACGCAGAAGCATCAAAGTCTCAAGAAATACAAGGGTAAGCTTTGTCAAATCTATTACATGTCCATATGGGAGCAAATATCTCATGACCCATTACATCTACAATCTTCCCTCTTACGTTGTTTGTTAAGCTATCCTTGACACACCATCCATGCAATTTAGATGACGATATCGAATTCCGTTTGAAAGATAGACTCAGAAGCATCAAAGTCTCAAGAAATACAAGGGTAAGTTTTGTCAAACCCATTACATGTCCATATGGGAGCAAATATCTCATGACCCATAGCATCTACAGTCTTCCTTCTTACGTTGTTTGTTAAGCTATCCTTGACACACCATCCATGCAATTTAGATGACGATATCGAATTCCGTTTAAAAAATAGGCGCAGAAGCATCAAAGTCTCAAGAAATACAAGGGTAAGCTTTGTCAAATCCATTACATGTCCATATGGGAGCAAATATCTCATGACCCATTACATCTACAATCTTCCCTCTTACGTTGTTTGTTAAGCTATCCTTGACACACCATCCATGCAATTTAGATGACGATATCGAATTCCGTTTGAAAGATAGATTCAGAAGCATCAAAGTCTCAAGAAATACAAGGGTAAGTTTTGTCAAACCCATTACATGTCCATATGGGAGCAAATATCTCATGACCCATAGCATCTACGGTCTTCCCTCTTACGTTGTTTGTTAAGCTATCCTTGACAAACCATCCATGCAATTTAGATGATGATATCGAATTCCGTTTGAAAGATAGACGCAGAAGCATCAAAGTCTCAAGAAATACAAGTGTAAGCTTTGTCAAACCCATTACATGTCCATATGGGAGCAAATATCTCATGACCCATTACAGCTACAGTCTTCCTTCTTACGTTGTTTGTTAAGCTATCCCTGACACACAATCCATGCAATTTAGATGACGATATCGAATTCCGTTTGAAAGATAGACGCAGAAGTATCAAAATCTCAAGAAATACAAGGGTAAGCTTTGTCAAACCCATTACATGTCCATATGGGAGCAAATATCTCATGACCCATTACATCTACAATCTTCCCTCTTACGTTGTTTGTTAAGCTATCCTTGACACACCATCCATGCAATTTAGATGACGATATCGAATTCCGTTTGAAAGATAGACGCAGAAGCATCAAAGTCTCAAGAAATACAAGGGTAAGCTTTGTCAAACCCATTACATGTCCATATGGGAGCAAATATCTCATGACCCATTACATCTACAATCTTCCTTCTTACGTTGTTTGTTAAGCTATCCTTGACACACAATCCATGCAATTTAGATGATGATATCGAATTCCGTTTGAAAGATAGACGCAGAAGCATCAAAGTCTCAAGAAATACAAGGGTAAGCTTTGCCACACCCATTACATGTCCATATGAGAGCACATATCTCATGACCCATAGCATCTACAACCTTCTTTCTTACGCTGATTGTTAAGCTATCCTTGACACACCATCCATGCAATTTAGATGACGATATCGAATTCCGTTTGAAAGATAGACGCAGAAGCATCAAAGTCTCAAGAAATACAAGGGTAAGCCTTGTCAAACCCATTACATGTCCATATGGGAGCAAATATCTCATGACCCATTACATCTACAATCTTCCCTCTTACGTTGTTTGTTAAGCTATCCTTGACACACCATCCATGCAATTTAGATGACGATATCGAATTCCGTTTGAAAGATAGACGCAGAACCACCCAAGTCTCAAGAAATACAAGGGTAAGCTATGACAAACCCATTACATGTCCATATGGGAGCAAAAATCTCATGACCCACTACATCTACAGTCTTCCTTCTCACGTTGTTTGTTAAGCTATCCTTGACACACCATCCATGCAATTTAGATGATATCGAATTCCGTTTGAAAGATAGACGCAGAAGTATCCAAGTCTCAAGAAATACAAGGGTAAGCTTTGTCAAACCCATTACATGTCCATATGGGAGCAAATATCTCATGACCCATTACATCTACAGTCTTCCTTCTTACGTTGTTTGTTAAGCTATCCTTGACACACCATCCATGCAATTTAGATGATGATATCGAATTCCGCTTGAAAGATAGACGCAGAAGCATCAACGTCTCAAGAAATACAAGTGTAAGCTTTGTCAAACCCATTACATGTCCATATGAGAGCATATATCTCATGACCCATAGCATCTTACAACCTTCTTTCTTACGCTGTTTGTTAAGCTGTCCTTGACACACCATCCATGCAATTTAGATGACGATATCGAATTCCGTTTGAAAGATAGACGCAGAAGCATCAAAGTCTCAAGAAATACAAGGGTAAGTTTTGTCAAACCCATTACATGTCCATATGGGAGCAAATATCTCATGACCCATTCCATCTACAGTCTTCCTTCTCACGTTGTTTGTTAAGCTATCCTTGACACACAACCCATGCAATTCCGTTTGAAAGATAGACGCAGAAGCATCAAAGTCTCAAGAAATACAAGGGTAAGCTTTGTCAAACCCATTACATGTCCATATGGGAGCAAATATCTCATGACACATTACATCTACAGTCTTCCTTCTTACGTTGTTTGTTAAGCTATCCTTGACACACAATCCATGCAATTTAGATGACGATATCGAATTCCGTTTGAAAGATAGACGCAGAAGCATCAAAGTCTCAAGAAATACAAGGGTAAGCTTTGTCAAATCCATTACATGTCCATATGGGAGCAAATATCTCATAACCCATTACATCTACAGTCTTCCTTCTTACGTTGTTTGTTAAGCTATCCTTGACACACAATCCATGCAATTTAGATGATGATATCGAATGCCGTTTGAAAGATAGACGCAGAAGCATCCAAGTCTCAAGAAACACAAGTGTAAGCTTTGTCAAACCCATTACATGTCCATATGTGAGCAAATATCTCATGACCCATTACATCTACAGTCTTCCTTCTTACGTAGTTTGTTAAGCTATCCTTGACACACAATCCATGCAATTTAGAGGACGATATCGAATTCCGTTTGAAAGATAGACGCAGAAGCATCAAAGTCTCAAGAAATACAAGGGTAAGCTTTGTCAAACCCATTACATGTCCATATGGGAGCAAATATCTCATGACCCGTTACATCTACAGCCTTCCTTCTTACGTTGTTTGTTAAGCAATCCTTGAAACACCATCCATGCAATTTAGATGACGATATCGAATTCCGTTTGAAAAATAGACGCAGAAGCATCAAAGTCTCAAGAAATACAAGGGTAAGCTTTGTCAAACCCATTACATGTCCATATGGGAGCAAATATCTCATGACCCATTACATCTACAGTCTTCCTTCTTACGTTGTTTGTTAAGCTATCCTTGACACACGATCCATGCAATTTATATGACGATATCGAATTCCGTTTAAAAAATAGACGCAGAAGCATCAAAGAAAGATAGACGCAGAACCACCCAATTCTCAAGAAATACAAGTGTAAGCTATGACAAACCCATTACATGTCCATATGGGAGCAAATATCTCATGACCCATTACATCTACAGTCTTCCTTCTCACGTTGTTTGTTAAGCTATACTTGACACACAATTCATGCAATTTAGATGATATCGAGTTCCGTTTGAAAGATAGACGCAGAAGCATCAAAGTCTAAAGAAATACAAGGGTAAGCCTTGTCAAGCCCAATACATGTCCATATGGGAGCAAATATCTCATGACCCATTACATCTACAATCTTCCCTCTAACGTTGTTCGTTAAGCTATCCTTGACACACCATCCATGCAATTTAGATGACGATATCGAATTCCGTTTGAATGATAGACGCAGAACCACCCAATTCTCAAGAAATACAAGTGTAAGCTATGACAAACCCATTACATGTCCATATGGGAGCAAATATCTCATGACCCATTACATCTACAGTCTTCCTTCTCACGTTGTTTGTTAAGCTATCCTTGACACACAATCCATGCAATTTAGATGATATCGAATTCCGTTTGAAAGATAGACGCAGAAGCATCCAAGTCTCAAGAAATACAAGGGTAAGCTTTGTCAAACCCATTACATGTCCATATGGGAGCAAATATCTCATGACCCATTACAGCTACAGTCTTCCTTCTTACGTTGTTTGTTAAGCTATCCTTGACACACAATCCATGCAATTTAGATGACGATATCGAATTCCGTTTGAAAGATAGACGCAGAAGCATCAAAGTCTCAAGAAATACAAGTGTAAGCTATGACAAACCCATTACATGTCCATATGGGAGCAAATATCTCATGACCCATTACATTTACAGTCTTCCTTCTTACGTTGTTTGTTAAGATATCCTTGACACACCATCCATGCAATTTAGATGATGATATCGAATTCCGTTTGAAAGATAGACGCAGAAGCATCAAAGTCTCAAGAAATACAAGTGTAAGCTTTGTCAGACCCATTACATGTCCATATGGGAGCAAATATCTCATGACCCATTACAGCTACAGTCTTCCTTCTTACGTTGTTTGTTAAGCTATCCTTGACACACAATCCATGCAATTTAGATGACGATATCGAATTCCGTTTGAAAGATAGACGCAGAAGTATCAAAATCTCAAGAAATACAAGGGTAAGCTTTGTCAAACCCATTACATGTCCATATGGGAGCAAATATCTCATGACCCATTACATCTACAATCTTCCCTCTTACGTTGTTTGTTAAGCTATCCTTGACACACCATCCATGCAATTTAGATGACGATATCGAATTCCGTTTGAAAGATAGACGCAGAAGCATCAAAGTCTCAAGAAATACAAGGGTAAGCTTTGTCAAATCCATTACATGTCCATATGGGAGCAAATATCTCATGACCCATTACATCTACAGTGTTCCTTCTGACGCTGTTTGTTAAGCTATCCTTGACACACAATCCATGCAATTTAGATGACGATATCGAATTCCGTTTGAAAGATAGACGCAGAAGCATCAAAGTCTCAAGAAATAGAAGGGTAAGCTTTGTCAAACCCATTACATGTCCATATGGGAGCAAATATCTCATGACCCATTACAGCTACAGTCTTCCTTCTTACGTTGTTTGTTAAGCTATCCTTGACACACAATCCATGCAATTTAGATGACGATATCGAATTCCGTTTGAAAGATAGACGCAGATGCATCAAAATCTCAAGAAATACAAGGGTAAGCTTTGTCAAACCCATTACATGTCCATATGGGAGCAAATATCTCATGACCCATTACATCTACAATCTTCCTTCTTACGTTGTTTGTTAAGCTATCCTTGACACACCATCCATGCAATTTAGATGACGATATCGAATTCCGTTTGAAAGATAGACGCAGAAGCATCAAAGTCTCAAGAAATAGAAGGGTAAGCTTTGTCAAACCCATTACATGTCCATATGGGAGCAAATATCTCATGACCCATTACAGCTACAGTCTTCCTTCTTACGTTATTTGTTAAGCTATCCTTGACACACCATCCATGCAATTTAGATGATGATATCGAATTCCGTTTGAAAGATAGACGCAGAAGCATCAAAGTCTCAAGAAATACAAGGGTAAGCTTTGCCAAACCCATTACATGTCCATATGAGAGCATATATCTCATGACCCATAGCATCTACAACCTTCTTTCTTACGCTGTTTGTTAAGCTATCCTTGACACACCATCCATGCAATTTAGATGACGATATCGAATTCCGTTTGAAAGATAGAGGCAGAAGCATCAAAGTCTCAAGAAATACAAGGGTAAGCCTTGTCAAACCCATTACATGTCCATATGGGAGCAAATATCTCATGACCCAATAAATCTACAATCTTCCCTCTTACGTTGTTTGTTAAGCTATCCTTGACACACCATCCATGCAATTTAGATGACGATATAGAATTCCGTTTGAAAGATAGACGCAGAACCACCCAAGTCTCAAGAAATACAAGGGTAAGCTATGACAAACCCATTACATGTCCATATGGGACCAAATATCTCATGACCCATTACATCTACAGTCTTCCTTCTCACGTTGTTTGTTAAGCTATCCTTGACACACCATCCATGCAATTTAGATGATATCGAATTCCGTTTGAAAGATAGACGCAGAAGCATCCAAGTCTCAAGAAATACAAGGGTAAGCTTTGTCAAACCCATTACATGTCCATATGGGAGCAAATATCTCATGACCCATTACATCTACAGTCTTCCTTCTTACGTTGTTTGTTAAGCTATCCTTGACACACCATCCATGCAATTTAGATGATGATATCGAATTCCGCTTGAAAGATAGAGGCAGAATCATCAAAGTCTCAAGAAATACAAGTGTAAGCTTTGTCAAACCCATTACATGTCCATATGAGAGCATATATCTCATGACCCATAGCATCTACAACCTTCTTTCTTACGCTGTTTGTTATGCTATCCTTGACACAACCATCCATGCAATTTAAATGACGATATCGAATTCCGTTTGAAAGATAGACGCAGAAGCATCAAAGTCTCAAGAAATACAAGGGTATGTTTTGTCAAACCCATTACATGTCCATATGGGAGCAAATATCTCATGACCCATTACATCTACAGTCTTCCTTCTCACGTTGTTTGTTAAGCTATCCTTGACACACAATCCATGCAATTCCGTTTGAAAGATAGACGCAGAAGCATCAAAGTCTCAAGAAATACAAGGGTAAGCTTTGTCAAACCCATTACATGTCCATATGGGAGCAAATATCTCATGACACATTACATCTACAGTCTTCCTTCTTACGTTGTTTGTTAAGCTATCCTTGACACACAATCCATGCAATTTAGATGACGATATCGAATTCCGTGTGAAAGATAGACGCAGAAGCATCAAAGTCTCAAGAAATACAAGGGTAAGCTTTGTCAAATCCATTACATGTCCATATGGGAGCAAATATCTCATAACCCATTACATCTACAATCTTCCTTCTTACGTTGCTTGTTAAGCTATCCTTGACACACAATCCATGCAATTTAGATGACGATATCGAATTCCGTTTGAAAGATAGACGCAGAAGCATCCAAGTCTCAAGAAACACAAGTGTAAGCTTTGTCAAACCCATTACATGTCCATATGGGAGCAAATATCTCATGACCCATTACATCTACAGTCTTCCTTCTTACGTTGCTTGTTAAGCTATCCTTGACACACAATCCATGCAATTTAGAGGACGATATCGAATTCCGTTTGAAAGATAGACGCAGAAGCATCAAAGTCTCAAGAAATACAAGGGTAAGCTTTGTCAAACCCATTACATGTTCATATGGGAGCAAATATCTCATGACCCGTTACATCTACAGCCTTCCTTCTTACGTTGTTTGTTAAGCAATCCTTGAAACACCATCCATGCAATTTAGATGACGATATCGAATTCCGTTTGAAAGATAGACGCAGAAGCATCAAAGTCTCAAGAAATACAAGGGTAAGCTTTGTCAAACCCATTACATGTCCATATGGGAGCAAATATCTCATGACCCATTACATCTACAGTCTTCCTTCTTACGTTGTTTGTTAAGCTATCCTTGACACACCATCCATGCAATTTAGATGACGATATAGAATTCCGTTTAAAAAATAGACGCAGAAGCATCAAAGTCTCAAGAAATACAAGGGTAAGCTTTGTCAAATCCATTACATGTCCATATGGGAGCAAATATCTCATGACCAATTACATCTACAATCTTCCCTCTTACGTTGTTTGTTAAGCTATTCTTGACACACCATCCATGCAATTTAGATGACGATATCGAATTCCGTTTGAAAGATAGACTCAGAAGCATCAAAGTCTCAAGAAATACAAGGGTAAGTTTTGTCAAACCCATTACATGTCCATATGGGAGCAAATATCTCATGACCCATAGCATCTACAGTCTTCCTTCTTACGTTGTTTGTTAAGCTATCCTTGACACACCATCCATGCAATTTAGATGACGATATCGAATTCCGTTTAAAAAATAGGCGCAGAAGCATCAAAGTCTCAAGAAATACAAGGGTAAGCTTTGTCAAATCCATTACATGTCCATATGGGAGCAAATATCTCATGACCCATTACATCTACAATCTTCCCTCTTACGTTGTTTGTTAAGCTATCCTTGACACACCATCCATGCAATTTAGATGACGATATCGAATTCCGTTTGAAAGATAGACTCAGAAGCATCAAAGTCTCAAGAAATACAAGGGTAAGTTTTGTCAAACCCATTACATGTCCATATGGGAGCAAATATCTCATGACCCATAGCATCTACAGTCTTCCCTCTTACGTTGTTTGTTAAGCTATCCTTGGCAAACCATCCATGCAATTTAGATGATGATATCGAATTCCGTTTGAAAGATAGCCGCAGAAGCATCAAAGTCTCAAGAAATACAAGTGTAAGCTTTGTCAAACCCATTACATGTCCATATGGGAGCAAATATCTCATGACCCATTACAGCTACAGTCTTCCTTCTTACGTTGTTTGTTAAGCTATCCTTGACACACAATCCATGCAATTTAGATGACGATATCGAATTCCGTTTGAAAGATAGACGCAGAAGTATCAAAATCTCAAGAAATACAAGGGTAAGCTTTGTCAAACCCATTACATGTCCATATGGGAGCAAATATCTCATGACCCATTACATCTACAATCTTCCCTCTTACGTTGTTTGTTAAGCTATACTTGACACACCATCCATGCAATTTAGATGACGATATCGAATTCCGTTTGAAAGATAGACGCAGAAGCATCAAAGTCTCAAGAAATACAAGGGTAAGCTTTGTCAAATCCATTACATGTCCATATGGGAGCAAATATCTCATGACCCATTACATCTACAGTCTTCCTTCTTACGCTGTTTGTTAAGCTATCCTTGACACACAATCCATGCTATTTAGATGACGATATCAAATTCCGTTTGAAAGATAGACGCAGAAGTATCAAAATCTCAAGAAATACAAGGGTAAGCTTTGTCAAATCCATTACATGTCCATATGGGAGCAAATATCTCATGACCCATTACATCTACAGTCTTCTTTCTTACGTTGTTTGTTAAGCTATCCTTGACACACCATCCATGCAATTTAGATGACGATATCGAATTCCGTTTGAAAGATAGACGCAGAAGCATCAAAGACTCAAGAAATACAAGGGTAAGCTTTGTCAAACCCATTACATGTCCATATGGGAGCAAATATCTCATGACCCATTACATCTACAATCTTCCTTCTTACGTTGTTTGTTAAGCTATCCTTGACACACAATCCATGCAATTTAGCTGATGATATCGAATTCCGTTTGAAAGATAGACGCAGAAGCATCAAAGTCTCAAGAAATACAAGGGTAAGCTTTGCCAAACCCATTACATGTCCATATGAGAGCATATATCTCATGACCCATAGCATCTACAACCTTCTTTCTTACGCTGATTGTTAAGCTATCCTTGACACACCATCCATGCAATTTAGATGACGATATCGAATTCCGTTTGAAAGATAGACGCAGAAGCATCAAAGTCTCAAGAAATACAAGGGTAAGCCTTGTCAAACCCATTACATGTCCATATGGGAGCAAATATCTCATGACCCATTACATCTACAATCTTCCCTCTTACGTTGTTTGTTAAGCTATCCTTGACACACCATCCATGCAATTTAGATGACGATATCGAATTCCGTTTGAAAGATAGACGCAGAACCACCCAAGTCTCAAGAAATACAAGGGTAAGCTATGACAAACCCATTACATGTCCATATGGGAGCAAATATCTCATGACCCACTACATCTACAGTCTTCCTTCTCACGTTGTTTGTTAAGCTATCCTTGACACACCATCCATGCAATTTAGATCATATCGAATTCCGTTTGAAAGATAGACGCAGAAGTATCCAAGTCTCAAGAAATACAAGGGTAAGCTTTGTCAAACCCATTACATGTCCATATGGGAGCAAATATCTCATGACCCATTACATCTACAGTCTTCCTTCTTACGTTGTTTGTTAAGCTATCCTTGACACACCATCCATGCAATTTAGATGATGATATCGAATTACGCTTGAAAGATAGACGCAGAAGCATCAGCGTCTCAAGAAATACAAGTGTAAGCTTTGTCAAACCCATTACATGTCCATATGAGAGCATATATCTCATGACCCATAGCATCTACAACCTTCTTTCTTATGCTGTTTGTTAAGCTATCCTTGACACACCATCCATGCAATTTAGATGACGATATCGAATTCCGTTTGAAAGATAGACGCAGAAGCATTAAAGTCTCAAGAAATACAAGGGTAAGTTTTGTCAAACCCATTACATGTCCATATGGGAGCAAATATCTCATGACCCATTACATCTACAGTCTTCCTTCTCACGTTGTTTGTTAAGCTATCCTTGACACACAACCCATGCAATTCCGTTTGAAAGATAGACGCAGAAGCATCAAAGTCTCAAGAAATACAAGGGTAAGCTTTGTCAAACCCATTACATGTCCATATGGGAGCAAATATCTCATGACACATTACATCTACAGTCTTCCTTCTTACGTTGTTTGTTAAGCTATCCTTGACACACAATCCATGCAATTTAGATGACGATATCGAATTCCGTTTGAAAGATAGACGCAGAAGCATCAAAGTCTCAAGAAATACAAGGGTAAGCTTTGTCAAATCCATTACATTTCCATATGGGAGCAAATATCTCATAACCCATTACATCTACAGTCTTCCTTCTTACGTTGTTTGTTAAGCTATCCTTGACACACAATCCATGCAATTTAGATGATGATATCGAATGCCGTTTGAAAGATAGACGCAGAAGCATCCAAGTCTCAAGAAACACAAGTGTAAGCTTTGTCAAACCCATTACATGTCCATATGGGAGCAAATATCTCATGACCCATTACATCTACAGTCTTCCTTCTTACGTAGTTTGTTAAGCAATCCTTGACACACAATCCATGCAATTTAGAGGACGATATCGAATTCCGTTTGAAAAATAGACGCAGAAGCATCAAAGTCTCAAGAAATACAAGGGTAAGCTTTGTCAAATCCATTACATGTCCATATGGGAGCAAATATCTCATGACCCATTACATCTACAATCTTCCCTCTTACGTTGTTTGTTAAGCTATCCTTGACACACCATCCATGCAATTTAGATGACGATATCGAATTCCGTTTGAAAGATAGGCTCAGAAGCATCAAAGTCTCAAGAAATACAAGGGTAAGTTTTGTCAAACCCATTACATGTCCATATGGGAGCAAATATCTCATGACCCATAGCATCTACAGTCTTACCTCTTACGTTGTTTGTTAAGCTATCCTTGACACACAATCCATGCAATTTAGATAACGATATCGAATTCCGTTTGAAAGATAGACGCAGAAGCATCAAAGTCTCAAGAAATACAAGGGTAAGCTAGGACAAACCCATTACATGTCCATATGGGAGCAAATATCTCATGACCCATTACATCTACAGTCTTCTTTCTCACGTTGTTTGTTAAGCTATCCTTGACACACCATCCATGCAATTTAGATGACGATATCGAATTTCGTTTGAAAGATAGACGCAGAAGCATCAAAGTCTCAAGAAATACAAGGGTAAGCTTTGTCAAATCCATTACATGTCCATATGGGAGCAAATATCTCATGACCCATTGCATCTACAGTCTTCCTTCTTACGTTGTTTGTTAAGCTACCCTTGACACACAATCCATGCAATTTAGATGATGATATCGATTTCCGTTTGGAAGATAGACGCAGAAGCATCCAAGTCTCAAGAAACACAAGTGTGAGCTTTGTCAAACCCATTACATGTCCATATGAGAGCATATATCTCATGACCCATAGCATCTACAACCTTCTTTCTTACGCTGTTTGTTAAGCTATCCTTGACACACCATCCATGCAATTTAGATGACGATATCGAATTCCGTTTGAAAGATAGACGCAGAAGCATCAAAGTCTCAAGAAATACAAGGGTAAACTTTGTCAAACCCATTACATGTCCATATGAGAGCATATATCTCATGACCCATAGCATCTACAACCTTCTTTCTTACGCTGTTTGTTAAGCTATCCTTGACACACCATCCATGCAATTTAGATGACGATATCGAATTCCGTTTGAAAGATAGACGCAGAAGCATCAAAGTCTCAAGAAATACAAGGGTAAGCTTTGTCAAACCCATTACATGTCCATATGGGAGCAAATATCTCATGACCCATTACATCTACAGTCTTCCTTCTTACGTTGTTGTTAAGCTATCCTTGACACACAAACCATGCAATTTAGATGATGATATCGAATTCCGTTTTAAAGATAGACGCAGAAGCGTCCAAGTCTCAAGAAATACAAGGGTAAGCTTTGTCAAACCCATTACATGTCCATATGGGAGCAAATATCTCATGACCCATTACATCTATAGTCTTCTTTCTTACGTTGTTTGTTAAGCTATCCTTGACACACCATCCATGCAATTTAGATGACGATATCGAATTCCGTTTGAAAGATAGACGCAGAAGCATCAAAGTCTCAAGAAATACAAGGGTAAGCTTTGTCAAACCCATTACATGTCCATATGGGAGCAAATATCTCATGACCCATTACATCTACAGTCTTCTTTCTTACGTTGTTTGTTAAGCTATCCTTGACACACCATCCATGCAATTTAGATGATGATATCGAATTCCGTTTGAAAGATAGACGCAGAAGCATCAAAGTCTCAAGAAATACAAGGGTAAGCTTTGTCAAATCCATTACATGTCCATATGGGAGCAAATATCTCATGACCCATTGCATCTACAGTCTTCCTTCTTACGTTGTTTGTTAAGCTACCCTTGACACACAATCCATGCAATTTAGATGATGATATCGATTTCCGTTTGGAAGATAGACGCAGAAGCATCCAAGTCTCAAGAAACACAAGTGTGAGCTTTGTCAAACCCATTACATGTCCATATGAGAGCATATATCTCATGACCCATAGCATCTACAACCTTCTTTCTTACGCTGTTTGTTAAGCTATCCTTGACACACCATCCATGCAATTTAGATGACGATATCGAATTCCGTTTGAAAGATAGACGCAGAAGCATCAAAGTCTCAAGAAATACAAGGGTAAGCTTTGTCAAACCCATTACATGTCCATATGAGAGCATATATCTCATGACCCATAGCATCTACAACCTTCTTTCTTACGCTGTTTGTTAAGCTATCCTTGACACACCATCCATGCAATTTAGATGATGATATCGAATTCCGTTTGAAAGATAGACGCATAAGCATCAAAGTCTCAAGAAATACAAGGGTAAACTTTGTCAAACCTATTACATGTCCATATGGGAGCAAATACCTCATGACCCGTTACATCTACAGTCTTCCTTCTTACGTTGTTTGTTAAGCTATCCTTGACACACCATCCATGCAATTTAGATGATGATATCGATTTCCGTTTGAAAGATAGACGCAGAAGCATCCAAGTCTCAAGAAAAACAAGTGTAAGCTTTGTCAAACCCTTTACATGTCCATATGGGAGCAAATATCTCATGACCCATTACATCTACAGTCTTCCTTCTTACGTTGTTTGTTAAGCTATCCTTGACACACCATCCATGCAATTTAGATGATGATATCGAATTCGTTTGAAAGATAGACGCAGAAGCATCCAAGTCTCAAGAAACACAAGTGTAAGCTTTGTCAAACCCATTACATGTCCATATGGGAGCAAATATCTCATGACCCATTACATCTACAGTCTTCTTTCTTACGTTGTTTGTTAAGCTATCCTTGACACACCATCCATGCAATTTAGATGATGATATCGAATTCCGTTTGAAAGATAGACGCAGAAGCATCAAAGTCTCAAGAAATACAAGGGTAAGCTTTGTCAAACCCATTACATGTCCATATGGGAGCAAATACCTCATGACCCATTACATCTACAGTCTTCCTTCTTACGTTGTTGTTAAGCTATCCTTGACACACAATCCATGCAATTTAGATGATGATATCGAATTCCGTTTTAAAGATAGACGCAGAAGCGTCCAAGTCTCAAGAAATACAAGGGTAAGCTTTGTCAAACACATTACATGTCCATATGGGAGCAAATATCTCATGACCCATTACATCTATAATCTTCTTTCTTACGTTGTTTGTTAAGCTATCCTTGACACACCATCCATGCAATTTAGATGACGATATCGAATTCCGTTTGAAAGATAGACGCAGAAGCATCAAAGTCTCAAGAAATACAAGGGTAAGCTTTGTCAAACCCATTACATGTCCATATGGGAGCAAATATCTCATGACCCATTACATCTACAGTCTTCTTTCTTACGTTGTTTGTTAAGCTATCCTTGACACACCATCCATGCAATTTAGATGATGATATCGAATTCCGTTTGAAAGATAGACGCAGAAGCATCCAAGTCTCAAGAAACACAAGTGTAAGCTTTGTCAAACCCATTACATGTCCATATGGGAGCAAATATCTCATGACCCATTACATCTACAGTCTTCTTTCTTACGATGTTTGTTAAGCTATCCTTGACACACCATCCATGCAACTTAGATGACGATATCGAATTCCGTTTGAAAGATAGACGCAGAAGCATCAAAGTCTCAAGAAATACAAGGCTAAGCTTTGTCAAACCCATTACATGTCCATATGGGAGCAAATATCTCATGACCCATTACATCTACAATCTTCCCTCTTACGTTGTTTGTTAAGCTATCCTTGACACACCATCCATGCAGTTTAGATGATGATATCGAATTCCGTTTGAAAGATAGACGCATAAGCATCAAAGTCTCAAGAAATACAAGGGTAAGCTTTGTCAAACCCATTACATGTCCATATGGGAGCAAATATCTCATGACCCGTTACATCTACAGTCTTCCTTCTTACGTTGTTTGTTAAGCTATCCTTGACACACCATCCATGCAATTTAGATGATGATATCGATTTCCGTTTGAAAGATAGACGCAGAAGCATCCAAGTCTCAAGAAAAACAAGTGTAAGCTTTGTCAAACCCTTTACATGTCCATATGGGAGCAAATATCTCATGACCCATTACATCTACAGTCTTCCTTCTTACGTTGTTTGTTAAGCTATCCTTGACACACCATCCATGCAATTTAGATGATGATATCGAATTCCGTTTGAAAGATAGACGCAGAAGCATCCAAGTCTCAAGAAACACAAGTGTAAGCTTTGTCAAACCCATTACATGTCCATATGGGAGCAAATATCTCATGACCCATTACATCTACAGTCTTCTTTCTTACGTTGTTTGTTAAGCTATCCTTGACACACCATCCATGCAATTTAGATGATGATATCGAATTCCGTTTGAAAGATAGACGCAGAAGCATCAAAGTCTCAAGAAATACAAGGGTAAGCTTTGTCAAATCCATTACATGTCCATATGGGAGCAAATATCTCATGACCCATTACATCTACAGTCTTCTTTCTTATGTTGTTTGTTAAGCTATCCTTGACACACCATCCATGCAATTTAGATGACGATATCGAATTCCGTTTGAAAGATAGACGCAGAAGCATCAAAGTCTCAAGAAATACAAGGGTAAGCTTTGTCAAACCAATTACATGTCCATATGGGAGCAAATATCTCATGACCCATTACATCTACAATCTTCCTTCTTACGTTGTTTGTTAAGCTATCCTTGACACACAATCCATGCAATTTAGATGATGATATCGAATTCCGTTCGAAAGATAGACGCAGAAGCATCAAAGTCTCAAGAAATACAAGGGTAAGCTTTGCCAAACCCATTACATGTCCATATGAGAGCATATATCTCATGACCCATAGCATCTACAACCTTCTTTCTTACGCTGTTTGTTAAGCTATCCTTGACACACCATCCATGCAATTTAGATGACGATATCGAATTCCGTTGAAAGATAGACGCAGAAGCATCAAAGTCTCAAGAAATACAAGGGTAAGCCTTGTCAAACCCATTACATGTCCATATGGGAGCAAATATCTCATGACCCATTACATCTACAATCTTCCCTCTTACGTTGTTTGTTAAGCTATCATTGACACACCATCCATGCAATTTAGATGACGATATCGAATTCCGTTTGAAAGATAGACGCAGAACCACCCAATTCTCAAGAAATACAAGTATAAGCTATGACAAACCCATTACATGTCCATATGGGAGCAAATATCTCATGACCCATTACATCTACAGTCTTCCTTCTCACGTTGTTTGTTAAGCTATCCTTGAACACACAATCCATGCAATTTAGATGATATCGAATTCCGTTTGAAAGATAGACGCAGAAGCATCCAAGTCTCAAGAAATACAAGGGTAAGCTTTGTCAAACCCATTACATTTCCATATGGGAGCAAATATCTCATGACCCATTACATCTACAGTCTTCCTTCTTACGCTGTTTGTTAAGCTCTCCTTGACACACCATCCATGCAATTTAGATGATGATATCGAATTCCGTTTGAAAGATAGACTCAGAAGCATCAAAGTCTCAAGAAATACAAGTGTAAGCTTTGTCAAACCCATTACATGTCCATATGGGAGCAAATATCTCATGACCCATTACAGCTACAGTCTTCCTTCTTACGTTGTTTGTTAAGCTATCCTTGACACACAATCCATGCAATTTAGATGACGATATCGAATTCCGTTTGAAAGATAGACGCAGAAGTATCAAAATCTCAAGAAATACAAGGGTAAGCTTTGTCAAACCCATTACATGTCCATATGGGAGCAAATATCTCATGACCCATTACATCTACAATCTTCCCTCTTACGTTGTTTGTTAAGCTATCCTTGACACACCATCCATGCAATTTAGATGACGATATCGAATTCCGTTTGAAAGATAGACGCAGAAGCATCAAAGTCTCAAGAAATACAAGGGTAAGCGTTGTCAAATCCATTACATGTCCATATGGGAGCAAATATCTCATGACCCATTACATCTACAGTCTTCCTTCTTACGCTGTTTGTTAAGCTATCCTTGACATACAATCCATGCAATTTAGATGACGATATCGAATTCCGTTTGAAAGATAGACGCAGAAGCATCAAAGTCTCAAGAAATAGAAGGGTAAGTTTTGTCAAACCCATTACATGTCCATATGGGAGCAAATATCTCATGACCCATTACAGCTACAGTCTTCCTTCTTACGTTGTTTGTTAAGCTATCCTTGACACACAATCCATGCAATTTAGATGACGATATCGAATTCCGTTTGAAAGATAAGCGCAGAAGTATCAAAATCTCAAGAAATACAAGGGTAAGCTTTGTCAAATCCATTACATGTCCATATGGGAGCAAATATCTCATGACCCATTACATCTACAGTCTTCTTTCTTACGTTGTTTGTTAAGCTATCCTTGACACACCATCCATGCAATTTAGATGACGATATCGAATTCCGTTTGAAAGATAGACGCAGAAGCATCAAGGTCTCAAGAAATACAAGGGTAAGCTTTGTCAAACCCATTACATGTCCATATGGGAGCAAATATCTCATGACCCATTACATCTACAATCTTCCTTCTTACGTTGTTTGTTAAGCTATCCTTGTCACACAATCCATGCAATTTAGATGATGATATCGAATTCCGTTTGAAAGATAGACGCAGAAGCATCAAAGTCTCAAGAAATACAAGGGTAAGCTTTGCCAAACCCATTACATGTCCATATGAGAGCATATATCTCATGACCCATAGCATCTACAACCTTCTTTCTTACGCTGTTTGTTAAGCTATCCTTGACACACCATCCATGCAATTTAGATGACGATATCGAATTCCGTTTGAAAGATAGACGCAGAAGCATCAAAGTCTCAAGAAATACAAGGGTAAGCCTTGTCAAACCCATTACATGTCCATTTGGGAGCAAATATCTCATGACCCATTACATCTACAATCTTCCCTCTTACGTTGTTTGTTAAGCTATCCTTGACACACCATCCATGCAATTTAGATGACGATATCGAATTCCGTTTGAAAGATAGACGCAGACCCACCCAAGTCTCAAGAAATACAAGGGTAAGCTTTGTCAAACCCATTACATGTCCATATGGGAGCAAATATCTCATGACCCATTACATCTACAATCTTCCTTCTTACGTTGTTTGTTAAGCTATCCTTGACACACAATCCATGCAATTTAGATGATGATATCGAATTCCGTTTGAAAGATAGACGCAGAAGCATCAAAGTCTCAAGAAATACAAGGGTAAGCTTTGCCAAACCCATTACATGTCCATATGAGAGCATATATCTCATGACCCATAGCATCTACAACCTTCTTTCTTACGCTGTTTGTTAAGCTATCCTTGACACACCATCCATGCAATTTAGATGACGATATCGAATTCCGTTTGAAAGATAGACGCAGAAGCATCAAAGTCTCAAGAAATACAAGGGTAAGCCTTGTCAAACCCATTACATGTCCATTTGGGAGCAAATATCTCATGACCCATTACATCTACAATCTTCCCTCTTACGTTGTTTGTTAAGCTATCCTTGACACACCATCCATGCAATTTAGATGACGATATCGAATTCCGTTTGAAAGATAGACGCAGACCCACCCAAGTCTCAAGAAATACAAGGGTAAGCTATGACAAACCCATTACATGTCCATATGGGAGCAAATATCTCATGACCCATTACATCTACAGTCTTCCTTCTCACGTTGTTTGTTAAGCTATCCTTGACACACCATCCATGCAATTTAGATGATATCGAATTCCGTTTGAAAGATAGACGCAGAAGCATCCAAGTCTCAAGAAATACAAGGGTAAGCTTTGTCAAACCCATTACATGTCCATATGGGAGCAAATATCTCATGACCCATTACATCTACTGTCTTCCTTCTTACGTTGTTTGTTAAGCTATCCCTTGACACACCATCCATGCAATTTAGATGATGATATCGAATTCCGCTTGAAAGATAGACGCAGAAGCATCAAAGTCTCAAGAAATACAAGTGTAAGCTTTGTCAAACCCATTACATGTCCATATGAGAGCATATATCTCATGACCCATAGCATCTACAACCTTCTTTCCTACGCTGTTTGTTAAGCTATCCTTGACACACCATCCATGCAATTTAGATGACGATATCGAATTCCGTTTGAAAGATAGACGCAGAAGCATCAAAGTCTCAAGAAATACAAGGGTAAGTTTTGTCAAACCCATTACATGTCCATATGGGAGCAAATATCTCATGACCCATTACATCTACAGTCTTCCTTCTCACGTTGTTTGTTAAGCTATCCTTGACACACAATCCATGCAATTCCGTTTGAAAGATAGACGCAGAAGCATCAAAGTCTCAAGAAATACAAGGGTAAGCTTTGTCAAACCCATTACATGTCCATATGGGAGCAAATATCTCATGACACATTACATCTACAGTCTTCCTTCTTACGTTGTTTGTTAAGCTATCCTTGACACACAATCCATGCAATTTAGATGACGATATCGAATTCCGTTTGAAAGATAGACGCAGAAGCATCAAAGTCTCAAGAAATACAAGGGTAAGCTTTGTCAAATCCATTACATGTCCATATGGGAGCAAATATCTCATAACCCATTACATCTACAGTCTTCCTTCTTACGTTGTTTGTTAAGCTATCCTTGACATACAATCCATGTAATTTAGATGATGATATCGAATTCCGTTTGAAAGATAGACGCAGAATCATCCAAGTCTCAAGAAACACAAGTGTAAGCTTTGTCAAACCCATTACATGTCCATATGGGAGCAAATATCTCATGACCCATTACATCTACAGTCTTCCTTCTTACGTTGTTTGGTAAGCTATCTTTGACACACAATCCATGCAATTTAGAGGACGATATCGAATTCCGTTTGAAAGATAGACGCAGAAGCATCAAAGTCTCAAGAAATACAAGGGTAAGCTTTGTCAAACCCATTACATGTTCATATGGGAGCAAATATCTCATGACCCGTTACATCTACAGCCTTCCTTCTTACGTTGTTTGTTAAGCAATCCTTGAAACACCATCCATGCAATTTAGATGACGATATCGAATTCCGTTTGAAAGATAGACGCAGAAGCATCAAAGTCTCAAGAAATACAAGGGTAAGTTTTGTCAAACCCATTACATGTCCATATGGGAGCAAATATCTCATGACCCATTACATCTACAGTCTTCCTTCTTACGTTGTTTGTTAAGCTATCCTTGACACACCATCCATGCAATTTAGATGACGAATATAGAATTCCGTTTAAAAAATAGACGCAGAAGCATCAAAGTCTCAAGAAATACAAGGGTAAGCTTTGTCAAATCCATTACATGTCCATATGGGATCAAATATCTCATGACCCATTACATCTACAATCTTCCCTCTTACGTTGTTTGTTAAGCTATCCTTGACACACCATCCATGCAATTTAGATGACGATATCGAATTCCGTTTGAAAGAGAGACTCAGAAGCATCAAAGTCTCAAGAAATACAAGGGTAAGTTTTGTCAAACCCATTACATGTCCATATGGGAGCAAATATCTCATGACCCATAGCATCTACAGTCTTCCTTCTTACGTTGTTTGTTAAGCTATCCTTGACACACCATCCATGCAGTTTAGATGACGATATCGAATTCCGTTTGAAAAATAGACGCAGAAGCATCAAAGTCTCAAGAAATAGAAGGGTAAGCTTTGTCAAATATCTCATGACCCATTACATCTACAGTCTTCTTTCTTACGTTGTTTGTTAAGCTATCCTTGACACACCATCCATGCAATTTAGATGACGATATCGAATTCCGTTTGAAAGATAGACGCAGAACCACCCAAGTCTCAAGAAATACAAGGGTAAGCTATGACAAACCCATTACATGTCCATATGGGAGCAAATATCTCATGACCCATTACATCTACAGTCTTCCTTCTCACGTTGTTTGTTAAGCTATCCTTGACACACCATCCATGCAATTTAGATGATATCGAATTCCGTTTGAAAGATAGACGCAGAAGTATCCAAGTCTCAAGAAATACAAGGGTAAGCTTTGTCAAACCCATTACATGTCCATATGGGAGCAAATATCTCATGACCCATTACATCTACAGTCTTCCTTCTTACGTTGCTTCTTAAGCTATCCTTGACACACCATCCATGCAATTTAGATGATGATATCGAATTCCGCTTGAAAGATAGACGCAGAAGCATCAAAGTCTCAAGAAATACAAGTGTAAGCTTTGTCAAACCCATTACATGGCCATATGAGAGCATATATCTCATGACCCATAGCATCTACAACCTTCTTTCTTACGCTGTTTGTTAAGCTATCCTTGACACACCATCCATGCAATTTAGATGACGATATCGAATTCCGTTTGAAAGATAGACGCAGAAGCATCAAAGTCTCAAGAAATACAAGGGTAAGTTTTGTCAAACCCATTACATGTCCATATGGGACCAAATATCTCATGACCCATTACATCTACAGTCTTCCTTCTCACGTTGTTTGTTAAGCTATCCTTGACACACAATCCATGCAATTCCGTTTGAAAGATAGACGCAGAAGCATCAAAGTCCCAAGAAATACAAGGATAAGCTTTGTCAAACCCATTACATGTCCATATGGGAGCAAATATCTCATGACACATTACATCTACAGTCTTCCTTCTTACGTTGTTTGTTAAGCTATCCTTGACACACAATCCATGCAATTTAGATGACGATATCGAATTCCGTTTGAAAGATAGACGCAGAAGCATCAAAGTCTCAAGAAATACAAGGGTAAGCTTTGTCAAATCCATTACATGTCCATATGGGAGCAAATATCTCATAACCCATTACATCTACAGTCTTCCTTTTTACGTTGTTTGTTAAGCTATCCTTGACACACAATCCATGCAATTTAGAGGACGATATCGAATTCCGTTTGAAAGATAGACGCAGAAGCATCAAAGTCTCAAGAAATACAAGGGTAAGCTTTGTCAAACCCATTACATGTCCATATGGGAGCAAATATCTCATGAACTGTTACATCTACAGCCTTCCTTCTTACGTTGTTTGTTAAGCAATCCTTGAAACACCATCCATGCAATTTAGATTACGATATCGAATTCCGTTTGAAAGATAGACGCAGAAGCATCAAAGTCTCAAGAAATACAAGGGTAAGCTTTGTCAAACCCATTACATGTCCATATGGGAGCAAATATCTCATGACCCATTACATCTACAGTCTTCCTTCTTACGTTGTTTGTTAAGCTATCCTTGACACACCTTCCATGCAATTTAGATGACGATATCGAATTCCGTTTAAAAAATAGACGCAGAAGCATCAAAGTCTCAAGAAATACAAGGGTAAGCTTTGTCAAATCCATTACATGTCCATATGGGAGCAAATATCTCATGACCCATTACATCTACAATCTTCCCTCTTACGTTGTTTGTTAAGCTATCCTTGACACACCATCCATGCAATTTAGATGACGATATCGAATTCCGTTTGAAAGATAGACTCAGAAGCATCAAAGGCTCAAGAAATACAAGGGTAAGTTTTGTCAAACGGATTACATGTCCATATGGGAGCAAATATCTCATGACCCATAGCATCTACAGTCTTCCCTCTTACGTTGCTTGTTAAGCAATCCTTGAAACACCATCCATGCAATTTAGATGACGATATCGAATTCCGTTTGAAAGATAGACGCAGAAGCATCAAAGTCTCAAGAAATACAAGGGTAAGCTTTGTCAAACCCATTACATGTCCATATGGGAGCAAATATCTCATGACCCATTACATCTATAGTCTTCCTTCTTACGTTGTTTGTTAAGCTATCCTTGACACACCATCCATGCAATTTAGATGACGATATAGAATTCCGTTTAAAAAATAGACGCAGAAGCATCAAAGTCTCAAGAAATACAAGGGTAAGCTTTGTCAAATCCATTACATGTCCATATGGGAGCAAATATCTCATGACCCATTACATCTACAATCTTCCCTCTTACGTTGTTTGTTAAGCTATCCTTGACGCACCATCCATGCAATTTAGATGACGATATCGAATTCCGTTTGAAAGAGAGACTCAGAAGCATCAAAGTCTCAAGAAATACAAGGGTAAGTTTTGTCAAACCCATTACATGTCCATATGGGAGCAAATATCTCATGACCCATAGCATCTACAGTCTTCCTTCTTACGTTGTTTGTTAAGCTATCCTTGACACACCATCCATGCAATTTAGATGACGATATCGAATTCCGTTTAAAAAATAGACGCAGAAGCATCAAAGTCTCAAGAAATAGAAGGGTAAGCTTTGTCAAACCCATTACATGTCCATATGGGAGCAAATATCTCATGACCCATTACAGCTACAGTCTTCCTTCTTACGTTGTTTGTTAAGCTATCCTTGACACACAATCCATGCAATTTAGATGACGATATCGAATTTCCGTTTGAAAGATAGACGCAGAAGTATCAAAATCTCAAGAAATACAAGGGTAAGCTTTGTCAAATCCATTACATGTCCATATGGGAGCAAATATCTCATGACCCATTACATCTACAGTCTTCTTTCTTACGTTGTTTGTTAAGCTATCCTTGACACACCATCCATGAAATTTAGATGACGATAACGAATTCCGTTTGAAAGATAGACGCAGAAGCATCAAAGTCTCAAGAAATACAAGGGTAAGCTTTGTCAAACCCATTACATGTCCATATGGGAGCAAATATCTCATGACCCATTACATCTACAATCTTCCTTCTTACGTTGTTTGTTAAGCTATCCTTGACACACAATCCATGCAATTTAGATGATGATATCGAATTCCGTTTGAAAGATAGACGCAGAAGCATCAAAGTCTCAAGAAATACAAGGGTAAGCTTTGCCAAACCCATTACATGTCCATATGGGAGCATATATCTCATGACCCATAGCATCTACAACCTTCTTTCTTACGCTGTTTGTTAAGCTATCCTTGACACACCATCCCTGCAATTTAGATGACGATATCGAATTCCGTTTGAAAGATAGACGCAGAAGCATCAAAGTCTCAAGAAATACAAGGGTAAACCTTGTCAAACCCATTACATGTCCATATGGGAGCAACTATCTCATGACCCATTACATCTACAATCTTCCCTCTTACGTTGTTTGTTAAGCTATCCTTGACACACCATCCATGCAATTTAGATGACGATATCGAATTCCGTTTGAAAGATATACGCAGAACCACCCAAGTCTCAAGAAATACAAGGGTAAGCTATGAGAAACCCATTACATGTCCATATGGGAGCAAATATCTCATGACCCATTACATCTACAGTCTTCCTTCTCACGTTGTTTGTTAAGCTATCCTTGACACACCATCCATGCAATTTAGATGATATCGAATTCCGTTTGAAAGATAGACGCAGAAGTATCCAAGTCTCAAGAAATACAAGGGTAAGCTTTGTCAAACCCATTACATGTCCATATGGGAGCAAATATCTCATGACCCATTACATCTACAGTCTTCCTTCTTACGTTGTTTGTTAAGCTATCCTTGACACACCATCCATGCAATTTAGATGATGATATCGAATTCCGCTTGAAAGATAGACGCAGAAGCATCAAAGTCTCAAGAAATACAAGTGTAAGCTTTGTCAAACCCATTACATGTCCATATGAGAGCATATATCTCATGACCCATAGCATCTACCACCTTCTTTCTTACGCTGTTTGTTAATCTATCCTTGACACACCATCCATGCAATTTAGATGACGATATCGAATTCCGTTTGAAAGATAGACGCAGAAGCATCAAAGTCTCAAGAAATACAAGGGTAAGTTTTGTCAAACCCATTACATGTCCATATGGGACCAAATATCTCATGACCCATTACATCTACAGTCTTCCTTCTCACGTTGTTTGTTAAGCTATCCTTGACACACAATCCATGCAATTCCGTTTGAAAGATAGACGCAGAAGCATCAAAGTCCCAAGAAATACAAGGGTAAGCTTTGTCAAACCCATTACATGTCCATATGGGAGCAAATATCTCATGACACATTACATCTACAGTCTTCCTTCTTACGTTGTTTGTTAAGCTATCCTTGACACACAATCCATGCAATTTAGATGACGATATCGAATTCCGTTTGAAAGATAGACGCAGAAGCATCAAAGTCTCAAGAAATACAAGGGTAAGCTTTGTCAAATCCATTACATGTCCATATGGGAGCAAATATCTCATAACCCATTACATCTACAGTCTTCCTTCTTGCGTTGTTTGTTAAGCTATCCTTGACACACAATCCATGCAATTTAGAGGACGATATCGAATTCCGTTTGAAAGATAGACGCAGAAGCATCAAAGTCTCAAGAAATACAAGGGTAAGCTTTGTCAAACCCATTACATGTCCATATGGGAGCAAATATCTCATGAACTGTTACATCTACAGCCTTCCTTCTTACGTTGTTTGTTACGCAATCCTTGAAACACCATCCATGCAATTTAGATGACGATATCGAATTCCGTTTGAAAGATAGACGCAGTAGCATCAAAGTCTCAAGAAATACAAGGGTAAGCTTTGTCAAACCCATTACATGTCCATATGGGAGCAAATATCTCATGACCCATTACATCTACAGTCTTCCTTCTTACGTTGTTTGTTAAGCTATCCTTGACACACCTTCCATGCAATTTAGATGACGATATCGAATTCCGTTTAAAAAATAGACGCAGAAGCATCAAAGTCTCAAGAAATACAAGGGTAAGCTTTGTCAAATCCATTACATGTCCATATGGGAGCAAATATCTCATGACCCATTACATCTACAATCTTCCCTCTTACGTTGTTTGTTAAGCTATCCTTGACACACCATCCATGCAATTTAGATGACGATATCGAATTCCGTTTGAAAGATAGACTCAGAAGCATCAAAGTCTCAAGAAATACAAGGGTAAGTTTTGTCAAACGGATTACATGTCCATATGGGAGCAAATATCTCATGACCCATAGCATCTACAGTCTTCCCTCTTACGTTGCTTGTTAAGCTATCCTTGACACATAATCCATGCAATTTAGATAACGATATCGAATTCCGTTTGAAAGATAGACGCAGAAGCATCAAAGTCTCAAGAAATACAAGTGTAAGCTATGACAAACACATTACATGTCCATATGGGAGCAAATATCTCATGACCCATTACATCTACAGTCTTCTTTCTCACGTTGTTTGTTAAGCTATCCTTGACACACCATCCATGCAGTTTAGATGACGATATCGAATTTCGTTTGAAAGATAGACGCAGAAGCATCAAAGTCTCAAGAAATACAAGGGTAAGCTTAGTCAAATCCATTACATGTCCATATGGGAGCAAATATCTCATGACCCATTGCATCTACAGTCTTCCTTCTTACGTTGTTTGTTAAGCTATCCTTGACACACCATCCATGCAATTTAGATGACGATATCGAATCCGTTTGAAAGATAGACGCAGAAGCATCCAAGTCTCAAGAAACACAAGTGTGAGCTTTGTCAAACCCATTACATGTCCATATGAGAGCATATATCTCATGACCCATAGCATCTACAACCTTCTTTCTTACGCTGTTTGTTAAGCTATCCTTGACACACCATCCATGCAATTTAGATGACGATATCGAATTCCGTTTGAAAGATAGACGCAGAAGAATCAAAGTCTCAAGAAATACAAGGGTAAGCTTTGTCAAACCCATTACATGTCCATATGAGAGCATATATCTCATGACCCATAGCATCTACAACCTTCTTTCTTACGCTGTTTGTTAAGCTATCCTTGACACACCATCCATGCAATTCCGTTTGAAAGATAGACGCAGAAGCATCAAAGTCCCAAGAAATACAAGGGTAAGCTTTGTCAAACCCATTACATGTCCATATGGGAGCAAATATCTCATGACACATTACATCTACAGTCTTCCTTCTTACGTTGTTTGTTAAGCTATCCTTGACACACAATCCATGCAATTTAGATGACGATATCGAATTCCGTTTGAAAGATAGACGCAGAAGCATCAAAATCTCAAGAAATACAAGGGTAAGCTTTGTCAAATCCATTACATGTCCATATGGGAGCAAATATCTCATAACCCATTATATCTACAGTCTTCCTTTTTTACGTTGTTTGTTAAGCTATCCTTGACACACAATCCATGCAATTTAGAGGACGATATCGAATTCCGTTTGAAAGATAGACGCAGAAGCATCAAAGTCTCAAGAAATACAAGGGTAAGCTTTGTCAAACCCATTACATGTCCATATGGGAGCAAATATCTCATGAACTGTTACATCTACAGCCTTCCTTCTTACGTTGTTTGTTAAGCAATCCTTGAAACACCATCCATGCAATTTAGATGACGATATCGAATTCCGTTTGAAAGATAGACGCAGAAGCATCAAAGTCTCAAGAAATACAAGGGTAAGCTTTGTCAAACCCATTACATGTCCATATGGGAGCAAATATCTCATGACCCATTACATCTACAGTCTTCCTTCTTACGTTGTTTGTTAAGCTATCCTTGACACACCTTCCATGCAATTTAGATGACGATATCGAATTCCGTTTAAAAAATAGACGCAGAAGCATCAAAGTCTCAAGAAATACAAGGGTAAGCTTTGTCAAATCCATTACATGTCCATATGGGAGCAAATATCTCATGACCCATTACATCTACAATCTTCCCTCTTACGTTGTTTGTTAAGCTATCCTTGACACACCATCCATGCAATTTAGATGACGATATCGAATTCCGTTTGAAAGATAGACTCAGAAGCATCAAAGTCTCAAGAAATACAAGGGTAAGCTATGACAAACACATTACATGTCCATATGGGAGCAAATATCTCATGACCCATTACATCTACAGTCTTCTTTCTCACGTTGTTTGTTAAGCTATCCTTGACACACCATCCATGCAATTTAGATGACGATATCGAATTTTCGTTTGAAAGATAGACGCAGAAGCATCAAAGTCTCAAGAAATACAAGGGTAAGCTTTGTCAAATCCATTACATGTCCATATGGGAGCAAATATCTCATGACCCATTGCATCTACAGTCTTCCTTCTTACGTTGTTTGTTAAGCTATCCTTGACACACAATCCATGCAATTTAGATGATGATATCGATTTCCGTTTGGAAGATAGACGCAGAAGCATCCAAGTCTCAAGAAACACAAGTGTGAGCTTTGTCAAACCCATTACATGTCCATATGAGAGCATATATCTCATGACCCATAGCATCTACAACCTTCTTTCATACGCTGTTTGTTAAGCTATCCTTGACACACCATCCATGCAATTTAGATGACGATATCGAATTCCGTTTGAAAGGTAGACGCAGAAGAATCAAAGTCTCAAGAAATACAAGGGTAAGCTTTGTCAAACCCATTACATGTCCATATGAGAGCATATATCTAATGACCCATAGCATCTACAACCTTCTTTCTTACGCTGTTTGTTAAGCTATCCTTGACACACCATCCATGCAATTTAGATGACGATATCGAATTCCGTTTGAAAAATAGACGCAGAAGCATCAAAGTCTCAAGAAATACAAGGGTAAGCTTTGTCAAACCCATTACATGTTCATATGGGAGCAAATATCTCATGACCCATTACATCTACAATCTTTCCTCTTACGTTGTTTGTTAAGCTATCCTTGACACACCATTCATGCAATTTAGATGACGATATCGAATTCCGTTTGAAAGATAGACGCAGAAGCATCAAAGTCTCAAGAAATATAAGGGTAAGCTTTGTCAAATCCATTACATGTCCATATGGGAGCAAATATCTTATGACCCATTACATCAACAGTCTTCCTTCTTACGTTGTTTGTTAAGCTATCCTTGACACACCATCCACGCAATTTAGATGACGATATCGAATTCCGTTTGAAAGATAGACGCAGAAGCATCAAAGTCTCAAGAAATACAAGGGTAAGTTTTGTCAAACCCATTACATGTCCATATGGGAGCAAATATTTCATGACCCATTACATCTACAGTCTTCCTTCTCACGTTGTTTGTTAAGCTATCCTTGACACACAATCCATGCAATTCCGTTTGAAAGATAGACGCAGAAGCATCAAAGTCTCAAGAAATACAAGGGTAAGCTTTGTCAAACCCATTACATGTCCATATGGGAGCAAATATCTCATGACACATTACATCTACAGTCTTCCTTCTTGCGTTGTTTGTTAAGCTATCCTTGACACAATCCATGCAATTTAGATGACGATATCGAATTCCGTTTGAAAGATAGACGCAGAAGCATCAAAGTCTCAAGAAATACAAGGGTAAGCTTTGTCAAATCCATTACATGTCCATATGGGAGCAAATATCTCATGACACATTACATCTACAGTCTTCCTTTTTACGTTGTTTGTTAAGCTATCCTTGACACACAATCCATGCAATTTAGAGGACGATATCGAATTCCGTTTGAAAGATAGACGCAGAAGCATCAAAGTCTCAAGAAATACAAGGGTAAGCTTTGTCAAACCCATTACATGTCCATATGGGAGCAAATATCTCATGAACTGTTACATCTACAGCCTTCCTTCTTACGTTGTTTGTTAAGCAATCCTTGAAACACCATCCATGCAATTTAGATGACGATATCGAATTCCGTTTAAAAGATAGACGCAGAAGCATCAAAGTCTCAAGGAATACAAGGGTAAGCTTTGTCAAACCCATTACATGTCCATATGGGAGCAAATATCTCATGACCCATTACATATACAGTCTTCCTTCTTACGTTGTTTGTTAAGCTATCCTTGACACACCTTCCATGCAATTTAGATGACGATATCGAATTCCGTTTAAAAAATAGACGCAGAAGCATCAAAGTCTCAAGAAATACAAGGGTAAGCTTTGTCAAATCCATTACATGTCCATATGGGAGCAAATATCTCATGACCCATTACATCTACAATCTTCCCTCTTACGTTGTTTGTTAAGCTATCCTTGACACACCATCCATGCAATTTAGATGACGATATCGAATTCCGTTTGAAAGATAGACTCAGAAGCATCAAAGTCTCAAGAAATACAAGGGTAAGTTTTGTCAAACCCATTACATGTCCATATGGGAGCAAATATCTCATGACCCATAGCATCTACAGTCTTCCCTCTTACGTTGCTTGTTAAGCTATCCTTGACACACAATCCATGCAATTTAGATAACGATAACGAATTCCGTTTGAAAGATAGACGCAGAAGCATCAAAGTCTCAAGAAATACAAGGGTAAGCTATGACAAACCCATTACATGTCCATATGGGAGCAAATATCTCATGACCCATTACATCTACAGTCTTCTTTCTCACGTTGTTTGTTAAGCTATCCTTGACACACCATCCATGCAATTTAGATGACGATATCGAATTTCGTTTGAAAGATAAACGCAGAAGCATCAAAGTCTCAAGAAATACAAGGGTAAGCTTTGTCAAATCCATTACATGTCCATATGGGAGCAAATATCTCATGACCCATTGCATCTACAGTCTTCCTTCTTACGTTGTTTGTTAAGCTATCCTTGACACACAATCCATGCAATTTAGATGATGATATCGATTTCCGTTTGGAAGATAGACGCGGAAGCATCCAAGTCTCAAGAAACACAAGTGTGAGAAGAAAGCATCCAAGTCTCAAGAAACACAAGTGTGAGGTTTGTCAAACCCATTACATGTCCATATGAGAGCATATATCTCATGACCCATAGCATCTACAACCTTCTTTCTTACGCTGTTTGTTAAGCTATCCTTGACACACCATCCATGCAATTTAGATGACGATATCGAATTCCGTTTGAAAGATAGACGCAGAAGAATCAAAGTCTCAAGAAATACAAGGGTAAGCTTTGTCAAACCCATTACATGTCCATATGAGAGCATATATCTCATGACCCATAGCATCTACAACCTTCTTTCTTACGCTGTTTGTTAAGCTATCCTTGACACACCATCCATGCAATTTAGATGACGATATGGAATTCCGTTTGAAAGATAGACGCAGAAGCATCAAAGTCTCAAGAAATACAAGGGTAAGCTTTGTCAAACCCATTACATGTTCATATGGGAGCAAATATCTCATGACCCATTACATCTATAATCTTCCCTCTTACGTTGTTTGCTAGGCTATCCTTGACACACCATTCATGCAATTTAGATGACGATATCGAATTCCGTTTGAAAGATAGACGCAGAAGCATCAAAGTCTCAAGAAATATAAGGGTAAGCTTTGTCAAATCCATTACATGTCCATATGGGAGCAAATATCTCATGACCCATTACATCAACAGTCTTCCTTCTTACGTTGTTTGTTAAGCTATCCTTGACACACAATCCATGCAATTTAGATGACGATATCGAATTCCGTTTGAAGGATAGACGCAGAAGCATCAAAGTCTCAAGAAATACAAGGGTAAGCTTTGTCAAACCCATTACATGTCCATATGGTAACAAAAATCTCATGGCCCATTACATCTACAGTCTTCCTTCTTACGTTGTTTGTTAAGCTATCCTTGACACACAATCCATGCAATTTAGATGACGATATCGAATTCCGTTTGAAAGATAGACGCAGAAGCATCAAAGTCTCAAGAAATACAAGGGTAAGCTTTGTCAAACCCATTACATGTCCATATGGGAACAAATATCTCATGACCCATTACATCTACAGTCTTCCTTCTTACGTTGTTTGTTAAGCTATCCTTGACACACAATCCATGCAATTTAGATGACGATATCGAATTCCGTTTGAAAGATAGACGCAGAAGCATCAAAGTCTCAAGAAATACAAGGGAAAGCTTTGTCAAGTCCATTACATGTCCATATGGGAGCAAATATCTCATGACCCATTACATCTACAGTCTTCTTTCTTACGTTGTTTGTTAAGCTATCCTTGACACACCATCCATGAAATTTAGATGACTATATCGAATTCCGTTTGAAAGATATACGCAGAAGCATCAAAGTCTCAAGAAATACAAGGGTAAGCTTTGTCAAATCCATTACATGTCCATATGGGAGCAAATATCTCATGACCCATTACATCTACAGTCTTCCTTCTCACGTTGTTTGTTAAGCTATCCTTGACACACCATCCATGTAATTTAGATGACGATATCGAATTCCGTTTGAAAGATAGACGCAGAAGCATCAAAGTCTCAAGAAATACAAGGGTAAGCTTTGTCAAACCCATTACATGTCCATATGGGAGCAAATATCTCATGACCCATTGCATCTACAGTCTTCCTTCTTACGTTGTTTGTTAAGCTATCCTTGACACACAATCCATGCAATTTAGATGATGATATCGATTTCCGTTTGGAAGATAGACGCAGAAGCATCCAAGTCTCAAGAAACACAAGTGTGAGCTTTGTCAAACCCATTACATGTCCATATGAGAGCATATATCTCATGACCCATAGCATCTACAACCTTCTTTCTTACGCTGTTTGTTAAGCTATCCTTGACACACCATCCATGCAATTTAGATGACGATATCGAATTCCGTTTGAAAGATAGACGCAGAAGAATCAAAGTCTCAAGAAATACAAGGGTAAGCTTTGTCAAACCCATTACATGTCCATATGAGAGCATATATCTCATCAACCATAGCATCTACAACCTTCTTTATTACGCTGTTTGTTAAGCTATCCTTGACACACCATCCATGCAATTTAGATGACGATATCGAATTCCGTTTGAAAGATAGACGCAGAAGCATCAAAGTCTCAAGAAATACAAGGGTAAGCTTTGTCAAACCCATTACATGTTCATATGGGAGCAAATATCTCATGACCCATTACATCTACAATAAGCTAAGCTTTGTCAAACCCATTACATGTTCATATGGGAGCAAATATCTCATGACCCATTACATCCCTCTTACGTTGTTTGTTAAGCTATCCTTGACACACCATTCATGCAATTTAGATGACGATATCGAATTCCGTTTGAAAGATAGACGCAGAAGCATCAAAGTCTCAAGAAATATAAGGGTAAGCTTTGTCAAATCCATTACATGTCCATATGGGAGCAAATATCTCATGACCCATTACATCAACAGTCTTCCTTCTTACGTTGTTTGTTAAGCTATCCTTGACACACAATCCATGCAATTTAGATGACGATATCGAATTCCGTTTGAAAGATAGACGCAGAAGCATCAAAGTCTCAAGAAATATAAGGGTAAGCTTTGTCAAATCCATTACATGTCCATATGGGAGCAAATATCTTATGACCCATTACATCAACAGTCTTCCTTCTTACGTTGTTTGTTAAGCTATCCTTGAAACACAATCCGTGCAATTAAGATGACGATATCGAATTCCGTTTGAAAGATAGACGCAGAAGCATCAAAGTCTCAAGAAATACAAGGGTAAGCTTTGTCAAACCCATTACATGTCCATATGGGAGCAAATATCTCATGACCCATTGCATCTACAGTCTTCCTTCTTACGTTGTTTGTTAAGCTATCCTTGACACACAATCCATGCAATTTAGATGATGATATCGATTTCCGTTTGGAAGATAGACGCAGAAGCATCCAAGTCTCAAGAAACACAAGTGTGAGCTTTGTCAAACCCATTACATGTCCATATGAGAGCATATATCTCATGACCCATAGCATCTACAACCTTCTTTCTTACGCTGTTTGTTAAGCTATCCTTGACACACCATCCATGCAATTTAGATGACGATATCGAATTCCGTTTGAAAGATAGACGCAGAAGAATCAAAGTCTCAAGAAATACAAGGGTAAGATTTGTCAAACCCATTACATGTCCATATGAGAGCATATATCTCATGACCCATAGCATCTACAACCTTCTTTCTTACGCTGTTTGTTAAGCTATCCTTGACACACCATCCATGCAATTTAGATGACGATATCGAATTCCGTTTGAAAGATAGACGCAGAATCATCAAAGTCTCAAGAAATACAAGGGTAAGCTTTGTCAAACCCATTACATGTTCATATGGGAGCAAATATCTCATGACCCATTACATCTACAATCTTCCCTCTTACGTTGTTTGTTAAGCTATCCTTGACACACCATTCATGCAATTTAGATGACGATATCGAATTCCGTTTGAAAGATAGACGCAGAAGCATCAAAGTCTCAAGAAATATAAGGGTAAGCTTTGTCAAATCCATTACATGTCCATATGGGAGCAAATATCTCATGACCCATTACATCAACAGTCTTCCTTCTTACGTTGTTTCTTAAGCTATCCTTGACACACAAACCATGCAATTTAGATGACGATATCGAATTCCGTTTGAAAGATAGACGCAGAAGCATCAAAGTCTCAAGAAATACAAGGGTAAGTTTTGTCAAACCCATTACATGTCCATATGGGAGCAAATATCTCATGACCCATTACATCTACAGTCTTCCTTCTCACGTTGTTTGTTAAGCTATCCTTGACACACAATCCATGCAATTCCGTTTGAAAGATAGACGCAGAAGCATCAAAGTCTCAAGAAATACAAGGGTAAGCTTTGTCAAACCCATTACATGTCCATATGGGAGAAAATATCTCATGACACATTACATCTACAGTCTTCTTTCTTACGTTGTTTGTTAAGCTATCCTTGACACACAATCCATGCAATTTAGATGACGATATCGAATTCCGTTTGAAAGATAGACGCAGAAGCATCAAAGTCTCAAGAAATACAAGGGTAAGCTTTGTCAAATCCATTACATGTCCATATGGGAGCAAATATCTCATAACCCATTACATCTACAGTCTTCCTTTCTACGTTGTTTGTTAAGCTATCCTTGACACACAATCCATGCAATTTAGATGACGATATCGAATTCCGTTTGAAAGATAGACGCAGAAGCATCAAAGTCTCAAGAAATACAAGGGTAAGCTTTGTCAAACCCATTACATGTCCATATGGGAGCAAATATCTCATGACCCATTACATCTACAGTCTTCCTTCTTACGTTGTTTGTTAAGCTATCCTTGACACACCATCCATGCAATTTAGATGACGATATCGAATTCCGTTTGAAAGATAGACTCAGAAGCATCAAAGTCTCAAGAAATACAAGGGTAAGTTTTGTCAAACCCATTACATGTCCATATGGGAGCAAATATCTCATGACCCATAGCATCTACAGTCTTCCCTCTTACGTTGCTTGTTAAGCTATCCTTGACACACAATCCATGCAATTTAGATAACGATATCGAATTCCGTTTGAAAGATAGACGCAGAAGCATCAAAGTCTCAAGAAATACAAGGGTAAGCTATGACAAACCCATTACATGTCCATATGGGAGCAAATATCTCATGACCCATTACATCTACAGTCTTCTTTCTCACGTTGTTTGTTAATTTATTCTTGACACACCATCCATGCAATTTAGATGACGATATCGAATTTCGTTTGAAAGATAGACGCAGAAGCATCAAAGTCTCAAGAAATACAAGGGTAAGCTTTGTCAAATCCATTACATGTCCATATGGGAGCAAATATCTCATGACCCATTGCATCTACAGTCTTCCTTCTTACGTTGTTTGTTAAGCTATCCTTGACACACAATCCATGCAATTTAGATGATGATATCGATTTCCGTTTGGAAGATAGACGCAGAAGCATCCAAGTCTCAAGAAACACAAGTGTGAGCTTTGTCAAACCCATTACATGTCCATATGAGAGCATATATCTCATGACCCATAGCATCTACAACCTTCTTTCTTACGCTGTTTGTTAAGCTATCCTTGACAAACCATCCATGCAATTTAGATGACGATATCGAATTCCGTTTGAAAGATAGACGCAGAAGAATCAAAGTCTCAAGAAATACAAGGGTAAGCTTTGTCAAACCCATTACATGTCCATATGAGAGCATATATCTCATGACCCATAGCATCTACAACCTTCTTTCTTACGCTGTTTGTTAAGCTATCCTTGACACACCATCCATGCAATTTAGATGACGATATCGAATTCCGTTTGAAAGATAGACGCAGAAGCATCAAAGACTCAAGAAATACAAGGGTAAGCTTTGTCAAACCCATTACATGTTCATATGGGAGCAAATATCTCATGACCCATTACATCTAGGATCTTCCCTCTTACGTTGTTTGTTAAGCTATCCTTGACACACCATTCATGCAATTTAGATGACGATATCGAATTCCGTTTGAAAGATAGACGCAGAAGCATCAAAGTCTCAAGAAATATAAGTGTAAGCTTTGTCAAATCAATTACATGTCCATATGGGAGCAAATATCTCATGACCCATTACATCAACAGTCTTCCTTCTTACGTTGTTTGTTAAGCTATCCTTGACACACAACCCATGCAATTTAGATGACGATATCGAATTCCGTTTGAAAGATAGACGCAGAAGCATCAAAGTCTCAAGAAATACAAGGGTAGGCTTTGTCAAACCCATTACATGTCCATATGGGAACAAATATCTCATGACCCATTAGATCTACAGTCTTCCTTCTTACGTTGTTTGTTAAGCTATCCTTGACACACAATCCATGCAATTTAGATGACGATATCGAATTCCGTTTGAAATATAGACGCAGAAGCATCAAAGTCTCAAGAAATACAAGGGAAAGCTTTGTCAAGTCCATTACATGTCCATATGGGAGCAAGTATCTCATGACCCATTACATCTACAGTCTTCTTTCTTACGTTGTTTGTTAAGCTATCCTTGACACACCATCCATGAAATTTAGATGACTATAT
The DNA here is from genome assembly GCF_047663935.1 of Musca autumnalis. Classification (NCBI taxonomy): domain Eukaryota; kingdom Metazoa; phylum Arthropoda; class Insecta; order Diptera; family Muscidae; genus Musca; species Musca autumnalis. The sequence goes on from NW_027411735.1 coordinate 207,270, forward strand.
CGAATTCCGTTTGAAAGATATACGCAGAAGCATCAAAGTCTCAAGAAATACAAGGGTAAGCTTTGTCAAATCCATTACATGTCCATATGGGAGCAAATATCTCATGACCCATTACATCTACAGTCTTCCTTCTCACGTTGTTTGTTAAGCTATCCTTGACACACCATCCATGCAATTTAGATGACGATATCGAATTCCGTTTGAAAGATAGACGCAGAAGCATCAAAGTCTCAAGAAATACAAGGGTAAGCTTTGTCAAACCCATTACATGTCCATATGGGAGCAAATATCTCATGACCCATTACATCTACAGTCTTCCTTCTTACGTTGTTGTTAAGCTATCCTTGACACACAATCCATGCAATTTAGATGATGATAACGAATTCCGTTTTAAAGATAGACGCAGAAGCGTCCAAGTCTCAAGAAATGCAAGGGTAAGCTTTGTCAAACCCATTACATGTCCATATGAGAGCAAATATCTCATGACCCATTACATCTATAGTCTTCTTTCTTACGTTGTTTGTTAAGCTATCCTTGACACACCATCCATGCAATTTAGATGACGATATCGAATTCCGTTTGAAAGATAGACGCAGAAGCATCAAGGTCTCAAGAAATACTGTAACGTGGTTTTCTCGTAGGCTGGGGTAGACTCAGTCGTGTCCAGGGTCGCCATAAGGACCCACTAAACCTTACGGAATGAAAGACGAGCAATCTCCCTTTCCTGGGGGTAAGAATAGGAAATTTATTGATGTAAAACTAATTTATAATCTACTGATGTTTAAATACGATAAGAAGGATAATTGGCTGGGGAATCGGCAACTTGGATTCAGTAAATGGTTTGATGATGATCGGGAACTCGGTGATTCACTGTTCGGTTGTAGGCGATTTGAAGATAATCGGGAACTCGATGATTCGCTGTTCGGTATTAGACGATTTTAAGATAATCGGGAATTCGATGATTCGCTGTTCGGTAGTAGACGATTTGAAGATAATCGGGAACTCGGTGATTCGTGTTGTAGATGTTCGGCCACTCGGGGTTCGTATGTGTTCGGCCACTCGGTGGTTCGTATTGTAGATATTCGTCCACTAGTTGTTCGTACGTGTTCGGCCACTCGGTGATTCGGTGTTTAGGGTTCAGTGTTCGGTGATTCGTGTTGTAGATGTTCGGCCACTCGGAGTTCGTATGTGCTCGGTGTTCTGGGTTCGGACATTCGGTGATTCGTGTAGTAGATGTGTGGCCACTCGGAGTTCGTATGTGTTCGGCCACTCGGTGATTCGGTGTTAGGGGTTCGGCCACTGATGATCGTTGTTCGGCTACTCGGGGATTCGGGTTGCAGGTGTTCGGCCACTCGGTGATTCGGTGCTGTAGCTGTTCGGCCACTCGGGGATTCGGTGTTCGGCTAATCGGTGATTCTGCACTCTGCTCGGCTGTTCGGGTTGTCGTTCGTTAGTGTTAGTTCTAGGTTAGCCTCTACGGTATTCTACGAGTACTGACTAGTGGAACAACACCCGAAGGTGGAGTGGAACAACACCCGAAGGTGGAGTGGAACAACACCCGAAGGTGGAGTGGAACAACACCCGGAGGTGGAGTGGAACAACACCCGAAGGTGGAGTGGAACAACACCCGAAGGTGGAGTGGAACAACACCCGAAGGTGGAGTGGAACAACACCCGAAGGTGGAGTGGAACAACACCCGAAGGTGGAGTGGAACAACACCCGGAGGTGGAGTGAATGTATTAGCCACCACGCAAAGGGGTAGCTCTCAAAAATACTTCCCAACCTCCTAACACTCTCGTGTCGGTTGGCGGACTACGAACACAACAACTGTACTCAAGCCCGTATGGCTGGCTCCCTGCAGTAGCAAGCCTCTCTTTCGCCAACGAAACTGGAATATTAGTGTGTACAGTCGCACAGAGCAATTGAGAATTACTCTGCAGTTGTTATGCTGTCGCTTGCCTAAAATTGCACTGTAACACACACATCCCACTGAAACGCAAGCGAACCCAACAGTTAGTATGGATTGGCAGGTTGTGACGCTGTTGGGTAGTGGGGCTTTGTTGTTCTCCGTTGGCCGGTTGTAATGTTGTTTTGGTAGTGGGACAGCACTGTCGTTGGTTTTATGTATGTGATCAATTTGTCACGTTACAATACAAGGGTAAGCTTTGTCAAACCCATTACATGTCCATATGGGGCAAATATCTCATGACCCATTACATCTACAGTCTTCTTTCTTACGTTGTTTGTTAAGCTATCCTTGACACACCATCCATGCAACTTAGATGACGATATCGAATTCCGTTTGAAAGATAGACGCAGAAGCATCAAAGTCTCAAGAAATACAAGGGTAAGCTTTGTCAAACCCATTACATGTCCATATGGGAGCAAATATCTCATGACCCATTACATCTACAATCTTCCCTCTTACGTTGTTTGTTAAGCTATCCTTGACACACCGTCCATGCAATTTAGATGATGATATCGAATTCCGTTTGAAAGATAGACGCAGAAGCATCAAAGTCTCAAGAAATACAAGGGTAATACGGCGTTTATATTATAGTTTTTTGCAGGGTTAACCTTCTTTATGAGGATTTATTTGAAGTATACACAATGGAAATGGCATTTGAAACCCAGACCCACTGGGTTAACCCGGTTATATGTAAACGGCCTATAAGCTTTGTCAAACCTATTACATGTCCATATGGGTGCAAATATCTCATGACCCATTAAATCTACAGTCTTCCTTCTTACGTTGTTTGTTAAGCTATCTTTGACACACCATCCATGCAATTTAGATGATGATATCGATTTCCGTTTGAAAGATAGACGCAGAAGCATCCAAGTCTCAAGAAAAACAAGTGTAAGCTTTGTCAAACCCATTACATGTCCATATGGGAGCAAATATCTCATGACCCATTACATCTACAGTCTTCCTTCTCACGTTGTTTGTTAAGCTATCCTTGACACACCATCCATGAAATTTAGATGACTATATCGAATTCCGTTTGAAAGATATACGCAGAAGCATCAAAGTCTCAAGAATTACAAGGGTAAGCTTTGCCAAATCCATTACATGTCCATAAGGGAGCAAATATCTCATGACCCATTACATCTACAGTCTTCCTTCTCACGTTGTTTGTTTAGCTATCCTTGACACACCATCCATGCAATTTAGATGATGATATCGATTTCCGTTTGAAAGATAGACGCAGAAGCATCAAAGTCTCAAGAAATACAAGGGTAAGCTTTGTCAAACCCATTACATGTCCATATGGGAGCAAATATCTCATGACCCATTACATCTATAGTCTTCTTTCTTACGTTGTTTGTTAAGCTATCCTTGACACACCATCCATGCAATTTAGATGACGATATCGAATTCCGTTTGAAAGATAGACGCAGAAGCATCAAAGTCTCAAGAAATACAAGGGTAAGCTTTGTCAAACCCATTACATGTCCATATGGGAGCAAATATCTCATGACCCATTACATCTACAGTCTTCCTTCTCACGTTGTTTGTTAAGCTATCCTTGACACACCATCCATGAAATTTAGATGACTATATCGAATTCCGTTTGAAAGATATACGCAGAAGCATCAAAGTCTCAAGAATTACAAGGGTAAGCTTTGTCAAATCCATTACATGTCCATATGGGAGCAAATATCTCATGACCCATTACATCTATAGTCTTCTTTCTTACGTTGTTTGTTAAGCTATCTTTGACACACCATCCATGCAATTTAGATGATGATATCGATTTCCGTTTGAAAGATAGACGCAGAAGCATCCAAGTCTCAAGAAAAACAAGTGTAAGCTTTGTCAAACCCATTACATGTCCATATGGGAGCAAATATCTCATGACCCATTACATCTATAGTCTTCTTTCTTACGTTGTTTGTTAAGCTATCCTTGACACACCATCCATGCAATTTAGATGACGATATCGAATTCCGTTTGAAAGATAGACGCAGAAGCATCAAAGTCTCAAGAAATACAAGGGTAAGCTTTGTCAAACCCATTACATGTCCATATGGGAGCAAATATCTCATGACCCATTACATCTACAGTCTTCCTTCTCACGTTGTTTGTTTAGCTATCCTTGACACACCATCCATGCAATTTAGATGATGATATCGATTTCCGTTTGAAAGATAGACGCAGAAGCATCAAAGTCTCAAGAAATACAAGGGTAAGCTTTGTCAAACCCATTACATGTCCATATGGGAGCAAATATCTCATGACCCATTACATCTATAGTCTTCTTTCTTACGTTGTTTGTTAAGCTATCCTTGACACACCATCCATGCAATTTAGATGACGATATCGAATTCCGTTTGAAAGATAGACGCAGAAGCATCAAAGTCTCAAGAAATACAAGGGTAAGCTTTGTCAAACCCATTACATGTCCATATGGGAGCAAATATCTCATGACCCATTACATCTACAGTCTTCCTTCTCACGTTGTTTGTTAAGCTATCCTTGACACACCATCCATGAAATTTAGATGACTATATCGAATTCCGTTTGAAAGATATACGCAGAAGCATCAAAGTCTCAAGAAATACAAGGGTAAGCTTTGTCAAACCCATTACATGTCCATATGGGAGCAAATATCTCATGACCCATTACATCTATAGTCTTCTTTCTTACGTTGTTTGTTAAGCTATCTTTGACACACCATCCATGCAATTTAGATGATGATATCGATTTCCGTTTGAAAGATAGACGCAGAAGCATCCAAGTCTCAAGAAAAACAAGTGTAAGCTTTGTCAAACCCATTACATGTCCATATGGGAGCAAATATCTCATGACCCATTACATCTACAGTCTTCCTTCTCACGTTGTTTGTTAAGCTATCCTTGACACACCATCCATGAAATTTAGATGACTATATCGAATTCCGTTTGAAAGATATACGCAGAAGCATCAAAGTCTCAAGAATTACAAGGGTAAGCTTTGTCAAATCCATTACATGTCCATATGGGAGCATGTATCTCATGACCCATAGCATCTACAACCTTCTTTCTTACGCTGTTTGTTAAGCTATCCTTGACACACCATCCATACAATTTAGATGACGATATCGAATTCCGTTTGAAAGATAGACGCAGAAGCATCAAAGTCTCAAGAAATACAAGGGTAAGCTTTGTCAAACCCATTACATGTCCATATGGGAGCAAATATCTCATGACCCATTACATCTATAGTCTTCTTTCTTACGTTGTTTGTTAAGCTATCCTTGACACACCATCCATGCAATTTAGATGACGATATCGAATTCCGTTTGAAAGATAGACGCAGAAGCATCAAAGTCTCAAGAAATACAAGGGTAAGCTTTGTCAAACCCATTACATGTCCATATGGGAGCAAATATCTCATGACCCATTACATCTACAGTCTTCTTTCTTACGTTGTTTGTTAAGCTATCCTTGACACACCATCCATGCAACTTAGATGACGATATCGAATTCCGTTTGAAAGATAGACGCAGAAGCATCAAAGTCTCAAGAAATACAAGGGTAAGTTTTGTCAAACCCATTACATGTCCATATGGGAGCAAATATCTTATGACCCATTACATCTACAATCTTCCCTCTTACGTTGTTTGTTAAGCTATCCTTGACACACCGTCCATGCAATTTAGATGATGATATCGAATTCCGTTTGAAAGATAGACGCAGAAGCATCAAAGTCTCAAGAAATACAAGGGTAAGCTTTGTCAAACCTATTACATGTCCATATGGGTGCAAATATCTCATGACCCATTACATCTACAGTCTTCCTTCTTACGTTGTTTGTTAAGCTATCTTTGACACACCCTCCATGCAATTTAGATGATGATATCGATTTCCGTTTGAAAGATAGACGCAGAAGCATCCAAGTCTCAAGAAAAACAAGTGTAAGCTTTGTCAAACCCATTACATGTCCATATGGGAGCAAATATCTCATGACCCATTACATCTACAGTCTTCCTTCTTACGTTGTTTGTTA